>NC_082341.1:141036110-141336110 GCF_027477595.1 Haemorhous mexicanus
CTGTTAAATAAACAGGTTCTTTCCACTTCTCTCTGAGGAATCCTTCCTGAACCAGTTGGAGGAATAGGTGGTGTGGGTTTGTTTTTGGAGGGGTCCCCCTTTGGAGGCTTTCACCCAAATTTTCCCTAAACTGGGGAATATACGAATAATTATTCTTTTGTAAAAGAACTGTGGGGTTTTTTAGATATTTTTGCACTATGATAGTCTTCCACACACACAGGTAAGAACTGCATTTATGATATAATATTCCTCATAATTTTCCTGTGATTGATCTTCCAGTACTAAATTTGAATATTTCTCTTTATTTAAAAAAATAGGAAAAGAAAAGAAATAAAATATTGCATGTAGAAAGATTTCTTATGCACATCTCTCCTCCCCTGAGGAAAGTGAATGCCTTTGAGAGTATTGTTACATCCAGCTGGAGGGTAGAACATGACTTAGAAACAAACCTAGTGTCATAATTTAGCAGTTTTTCTTTATCAGAACTCTAAAGAACTTGTCAGTCTGCTAGAAAAAGCTTCTCTAAAACATTAATTTTAGTATTGCAATTATTTGCCAATAGAATCTACTCCCGGATATTCTTAACCCCAGAATATGAAACAGCCACTTACAAAACATGTGCTATGCATTAAAATTGTGAAGATCTAATGCCTCTGTGGTCTTATTCTGAGGCACAAACATTTAAGAATTGATAAGTATTCTCTAAGACTTCCTTTTTTTGTCATGTTATTTTGAGGGGTTGGGGACTTCATGGATGGTTTTCATAGTGCTCCATAAACCCTTTGAAAAACCTCTAACACAGATGAATAATCATATTATTAAGATCCACACTACTCACATTAGGTGAAACAGCTAAAAGAAAAAGAAAGTCAGGTGCTCAATTTTTTATCTTTAATTACCAAAAGCAACACTATTTTAGAAATACTATAATCATTAGTATATTCTTTGCTATTTTTTTGTTTCTTAAATTTCCTTGTGTGTGCTTCCTAATTTGTTTCATACGCTGTTACTATGATACAATCTGACCATAATGGTGCTTTTAAGGTCTGATAGTTGCTAACCAAAACAGAAAATTATTTGCACCATGGTGCTACCTGTAGATCTCCCAATGTTCCTGGTCCAGTAAACAGAATATATAGCACGCATACAATTCAAATGCAGGTTATTTCTTTCTCCAAGAGAAGTTAAAATGTACAGGAGCCTTTGATTTTCAATATGAGCAAAGTGATATTAGTTTGCAAGCATTCTAATGTTATGTCTCAAAAAAAATTTATTGCATTTCCAGATGTTTCTCTATAGCAGTTGTAGTTTGTGGTTGCAAAACCTGTAATTCTGAGAGAAATGAAAGCCTTGTATTCTGCTACTACTATATTCAAAAACACCCATGTTTGAATGCTGTCTGGAATTTTAGGTACAACCAGTGATTCAGTAGAATCCCGTGTCTGTCCCAGTAATTCTTTAGGAAGACACTCAACTAGTCTACTGTGTTCTGTGCCTTGAGGCATGTGCAGCCTTGGTGAATCTCACCAGAAAGAGGGAAAGAAGGTGTCTGCAAACTTCTGCAAGTCCTTATGTATTATTCAGTATTATTTAACTTGAAGCTTAAATTCTAAAAGAAATTCATTTCAAAGTGATGAGTATACAATAAGGATATATTTCTGATGATGTTTGGATAGGTTTGCATCATCCTTTCTTTTCAAGAAATAAAAACAAATGATTTATGCTTAAATTATAACTGGTGGCATAAGACTTACCAAAGATTTATTTTTGTCTTTTCATCCTGAAGGGGCAACATGGCTGGAGAGAAGGTCTTATCACTATCTTTAATTTGGAGAAAGAAAATATTTCCTTGTTCAATAGCTAGTTATGATCATATGTTGTTAAATTTTTCTTTATGCAAGAGAGAAGGTTCTTAGCAAGAAATTTTTTTATATTTTTATACATTTATTTATTTATTTATTTAATGTAATCTACACCTTTTTTTTTTTTTTTTTTTTTTAAATAACCCAGAACTCCTATGTAAAGTTGATCAGATACAACCAAGTAAGATTGCCAATCCTTTTGGGACTGTAAATGATCTTTTAGAAATGTCTTATTTGAAAGTAATTCACTAAGGATATTTGGAACAATAGTATACAAAATTAAAAGATTTTGTGACAAATATCTTAGTGGCCAATATCCTTTTTGGGAAAAGCTTAGCATATTTTCTAGTCTTCTGAAAAACACAGCATCAAGCAGTGAAACATAGTATCAAGGACAGAATACAGAAGTATGTTTGCACTTTGTGTGGAGCACATGGTGTGAGCCAGCCGCACCATGTATGACTGTGTACAAGAGAAAGATACAGTAAAAAAGAAGATTTTTAATCTTATTTAAGGAATACTAGAACCTGAAATTTTGCCTTCTTTTTAGGGTCAAATACAGATTATTGTGAATCTGAGTCATGCTTACTGTTAACTCATGTTTCATTCCTCCTGCTCATATCCCTCTGCTTCCTGAAATATTCTCTTGTTTCACGGTCTTCAGGTTTTTGTGTGACATTCTATCCTTTCTTCCACTCTACAGATGTGTCATGGCATTATGAAAACAAAGACAGAACTGGCTGCTGAAGCCTTTTCCACATTAAATTCAGTGTATTTCAGCAAACTTCTGATAGAGCTTCTGAGTAAGGAAAGAATCAGAGAAATTTATAACAATAGTTCATTTTATGGACTGATGAAGGATGAGAATCGTCTGTTGGAGTGCACCTTCTAAACTACCCTGAAATCAGAAAATGTGCTGTCTCCTAGCAGCAGAAGGAAAAGGACAAAGCATGGTAGTTGTAAGAGTATATCCTAAGTTTAGCAGAAAGCACTCAGCAGTCAGTGTCTGAGGAGCCACTTAGTTACTGAGGGCTTTATCCAACATGTTTGTGCATTGCATTCTTTGGGAGTTTGCACCTTCTTTATAATTCTGGATTAGTATCCCTGAGTTTTTGTTGGGTTGTCCTGAATCAGGAAACAGAAGTCTGCTCAGTTTCTGTGTGGTGAGGCAATGCCAGTTGTCTCCGGGCCAATAAAGAGGGTGCTGGGGCATGACTTTTTTGCAGGTAACTTCGTTATATTCTTATGTTTACTTTCAGCTGAAATTAAATATTAAAATATGTCTTCAGAATTATGTTTCCTGCCCTACTAGAGTGGAAAGTGTTCTGTGAATATAAAATATTAAATCTGTACTGTTCATTTGTGGGTAGGAGGCCAGAAGGGGCAAAAAAATATAGTATTTAAGAAACTTTTCTGTTTTAAATGCACATTTGCAAAGGAAGGAGATAGTAAAGTGGCATTTACCTTTCCTTATAAAAAGAGGTATTATATAATAAACATTTTTTTCCTTCCCAGTTCCCATTGAAAAGTAGTGTGAGACTGTATAGGATTTAAAATTATTTAAATTAATCCATTCGTAATGTACAGACCTGAACATTGAAATAGATGTAAAACAGGCATAGAGGAATAGATAATCTCTACAGCTTTCCAAGATTTGTGTATCTGTCAAGGTAAGCTGATTTTAAACTCCCATTTCTCTGTAAACAAGATTAAATGGGGATTTTTTCAAAAGTAACTGAGTATTTTGAGGTGCAGAAAAGTTGTTCCATTTTATGTTTGAATAAAAAATAAAATATTGTTTAATTTTATCATTGGATTACAGTCTTATAATAAAGTTACTAAATGCTACTTCATCATTACAATAAGCAGAACTGTTTTCAAAGTAGTTTTAGACCATTTTTAAAATACAGTAATCTTAACTTTATGTAATTACCTATAGTAGAAACTGCTATTTTCTTTAATTCCATATAAGATTTTACTACTACACTATTATTTTTTTATACCTAAAGTTGGAACACTGCTTTTAAAGATCTTGAAATACTTAATTCCTCCAGAGATGAGAAAGAAATAAAGGAAATATTATAAAGAAATAAAATTCTGAACTCACTCTGAAAATGAACTATATGTTAAAGTTATTTAAAAACTTATTTTAAAAAGGGAAGACAGTAATATTATTCACTAACAATATAGTTTTGCTCCTGCTTTTTTATCAGGGTGATCAATGTTAGTAATTTCATTTTAATACTCAAATAGAGGAATTTCATTATGGCAACAGAAGCCCAGTTCTGGGAAGTGAGCAGTATGGGGATATAAAGTGGAACTTGATTATTTGTGCTGCAATAAATTTCCTAAGCTCCATCACTCCTAGAATGTTCTAGTCACTTAGAAACTGTGCACTTGCAGTTTCACTGGAAAAACCCACCCACTTCAGAACACCTCTGTCCTTTTTTGGGAGTCTCATCTCTTGGTTTGATACACCGACTTTTGCAACTAAATGAGGAAAGATTCTAATGTGCAATTCACAATGACATTCTTTGCTTTACTTTTGTTGTAGATTTCATGAGCTGTAATTAGTTCTGTCATTAATCACATTTGAAATTTAAAAAAAAGAGATTTTCCCAACATTTTATGGAAATGAATGGAGAGATTATGTTGTCCAATTTGGTGGATCTTGTGGCATTGATTAAGGAAATGCAGGTTCAAGTTCAGGCTGGTGTTATTCAGGATGTGGAGTAGGAATCAAAGAAATTTCTCATCTAAAGGACTATCACAGTCATTTACTAAGCATAGTTGCTCCATTATTCCTCCTCTATCTTTTCCTTAATCCAAAATTAATGAATTTGAAAAATATTTCAAAAATATTATACCTGAAAACAAGCTAAAAGTGAAACAGCTATAACTGTAAAAACCCCTGGAGTTCAAAAAGAACTCAGCTCTAATTTTTCAATGACACTGCTAGAGGTTCTGCAACATATTGTTTAACCATATATGATAAAGGTCTGAGAATAATGAGCAGTCAAACCATTAACTAAATTATTAATTCAAGGTGGGCTTTTTATTACATTTAAAAACAATTACATAATTTGAACTGCGCTACTACCATTAACAATGGATAAATTATAACTAATCTTTGCATTTGAACTCTTCTGTGAAGAACTTAATTAGTCAAATACTAAACTCTTGGCTCAATTTATGGTGTGTTCTCTTTCTGGGCATAATGATGTTTTAGGTCTAACATGGAAGGGTTTTTTTCACTGTTAAAGTCACCTGCTTCAGCTTAGATGTGTATATTTCTTCTGTGTTTATCTATTTGAGTTTATTTGACATTTGAAAAAAAATTTCATTCAAGCAGGTGGTGAGCCTTTACTTTCTGCCTTGCACTGTTTAGCAGGACAATTGCATGGGAGAGAAGTCAAAATGCTAATAGGGATGAAACAATCCAGTGAACCTCAATGAAAATACTTTTGCCATGTCAACAGGAATCACAGGTAGGTAGTTTAGAAATTACATTAAAAATGAATAATTTTATTTTCTATTATCAGGAATTTTCCCTAAGAGATATAGAACCAAAGCTTTTGAAGTTTTTAAGTTACTATTTGCTTGAGATAAAATGTTTGGTCGAATACATTCACTTTCAGGCACAGAATTCTTTATTCAGGTCGAATGTTTGATTTTTGGACAGAAATACTATATTTTCTGCATGGATAGGAAGGTATGGTATAAATTCAGTCAGAGCAGGTAGGCTAAATCTGAAATATTTGGAATGGGTGCACAGACCAGAATAGACTAGAAGAGTTACTTTTATAAAATTCTGTATCCACACCGTAGGCTTGCACTGAAGGCCTGCAGTGCCTGTTGGGTGCCTATACTTAATTAAGGTTTTCTTGATTCTCTTTGATATGCCACTGGCACTTCCTACTCTATTGATTTAAAGTCTTCTTTTAGCAATGTCTTAAACAGTGATTTCTCAAAAGTGGCAGTACCCCACATAGACAACAATACCTTCCAAAAGCAAATTTCCTGATTATTTGGTAAGCCATATAAATTGCAGGTTTTAGATAAGATGAATAGAGACTAGTGAAATACTGGGGTTTGCTGTTCTTTGTAGGGCTTTATCTTTCTACAAAGGATAATTGTGTCTAAATCTGCTCTAAATTTGGATCACATAGAGTAAACAGTTTCCCCTGCTCTCTGCGGATTTTAAATTAATCTACACATGTGGTTTAGAAAAGCAGTTGTTTTTGGAAGAAGATGTTTCACAAAATGTCAGAACTACGTGCTGCTCTTGGACTACAGTCTGCTGGCAGATGTTTATGTGCATATACACTTCAGATGAGTTGGTTTAAAAGCAGCTTGAGTACATCACACAGTAGAAATGCAGTATGGTGTAGAAAAATATTTAGATCTAAAAGTATAAAAATCTTCCTATGTTGTCAAAAAAAAAAAAAAAATTGCAGGGCTTGACCATTTCCCACACAATTCCTAAAGGTAATGCACACTTCAAGACAAAAATCTAAAGTGATACTTTTCTTGTTGGAATAGATTGATTGTGTTTTTCTTGCTGCTCAACAAGTCAGTGCTGGTTCAGTAGGACAGTAACTGATTGGTAACCTGGCCCCACTGCTCTCTTCCTTTGAAGAAACCTGCAGGCAGGAGAGAGATGTGAGGATTGGAGTATGATTGCCCAGGAGGAGCAAAAGAGCTTTCAGGTATGGACAATTTGGAGGACAGAGCTGATATTTATTTTGTATACCAGAGTTTATTTTTCTTTTGAAAGAGAACACAAAAGTGCCTCCTGGCTCTTGCACTAGCATCCTTCTAAATCCCTAGGGAGAGAGTGGCAAAAGGAACAAAAATTTCAAAGGTGTAACAGGTGTGAACTTTAGACTGAAAGAAGTTCACTACATGGTACGTTACTGCTACTTGATGTGACTGAGGATAGGGGGTGTCCTGTGTCGCCCTGCTACAGAATAAGACATTTTTAGGTATGCAGGTAAGTTAAGGTCTGTCACACAGATAGATATGATCTCCCCAAGTATTAATGTACAAGTGGAAAGCTACTCTGATTTAATTTTTGTGTCACCAAAGTTGCAATGAAATATAGATAGGAATTCAAATCCATTTACTTTTTGGATCACTAATTCTATATATTGAAGAACGTTTCACATGGATGGAGCTTCCATTCCTTATTTTGGTGCAGATAAGGCATTCTAAAAAATATAATTTTGGGATCTCAAACCTTGAAAAAACTTTTCTTAGTGCATTGCACAGCTTTTTAAAAGATGATCAGTTCAATGACATTGACAGTTCAATCACAAAGGGTTGAGCCCTTCTGCCATTTAACTGCAAGGGAAAATGAGACTGATTTTAGGGTTTTGGGAGATTTTGAATATAATAACATTCTTTCTAAGAAGTTTTTGTAGTGCTGCCTTTATCCCTACTTATTTTTACATTGTTTTCAGTACCTTGTGTTAACACAGAAACATGCTGAATTCCTTCTTTTGGCTTTGAAGTGAATTTCTCTGGTGTATGGACACTAAGGAAAACACAGGGTTTTGATAGGATAATCTGAGAATTTTGTTTACTACTCTAATATATTTTCTCTATTCTACCTCTATCAACACATCATAAAACAACAGCTTTTTTTTCTTTTAAGAGGGTAAATTAGGAAAAAGATAATAAAAGAGGAATATTTCTTTAAGGAAGTTGGATCTGACCCTTTACCAGTTCCAGACAGCTAAATTCCTCCTTTCGATGAAATGCCTGCATTCACTCTTTTCTTCTTTGAAAGTTGGTTCTTGGTGTGTGTTTTTTTTTTTTTGGTTTTTTTTTTTTTTTTTTGTTGGTTGGTTTTGTTTGTTTGTTTGTTTTTTTCCATTTAAATGTTCTCTGTATTGCTTAGGCCTTTCCTTCCTTCCTTCCTTCCTTCCTTCCTTCCTTCCTTCCTTCCTTCCTTCCTTCCTTCCTTCCTTCCTTCCTTCCTTCCTTCCGCCACTTCCTTCCTTCCTTCCGCCACTTCCTTCCTTCCTTCCGCCACTTCCTTCCTTCCTTCCTTCCTTCCTTCCGCCACTTCCTTCCTTCCGCCACTTCCTTCCTTCCTTCCGCCACTTCCTTCCGCCACTTCCTTCCGCCACTTCCTTTTTTCTGCCACTTCCTTCCTTCCTTCCTTCCTTCCTTCCTTCCTTCCTTCCTTCCTTCCTTCCTTCCTTCCTTCCTTCCTTCCTTCCTTCCTTCCTTCCTTCCTTCCTTCCTTCCTTCCTTCCTTCCTTCCTTCCTTCCTTCCTTCCTTCCTTCCTTCCTTCTGCCACTTCCTTCCTTCCTTCCTTCCGCCACTTCCTTCCTTCCTTCTTTTTTTCACCAAAAAAGGTATTGCAGACCAAAAATTAGCCTTGAGAGAAGCAATGACACAAGTTTCCTCACCTGCATGCCCAGTTAAGTGCCATCTGTTTCCTGTTTAAACGCAGTAACCCTTACACAGCTTTTCCAGAACCCCTTACATTAATCAACACAATCCCAATAAAAAGAAACACCAAATCTTTGAGAAGCTAAGGAAATGCTAGAGTTTTTCAGGGGCTATAATCTGCTATTCATTTTTAATCAAGTTGGTATAGAAGGCATGCAGTGTTATGTCATGATCTATGTCAATTTTGAGTTTTCTTGTCCTGGTTCCAGCCAGGAGGGGGCTTGGCCAAGCCCTGGAGGTTATTCTGTGCCACCTGGTGTCATTGCCGGGGGCAGAGGGAAGGGAGTCACTTCTGGGCAAAGTGACTCCCTTCCATTTGAGTAAGTGTGACAGAGGAAGTGGTAGGCTAACACCAGTGCTGAGCATTTTGCATGTGAACCACTCGTCTCTCTCTCGTATACTTTTGTTATTAATATTTTGCTGTTACTGGTGTTTTTCTTATTTAATTGTGGCTTCCAGTAAATTGTTCTTTTCTCAGCCCTTAATCTTTACCCTTTGTGTCTCCTGCTCTCCTATGCAGCCTGCCACAGGGGAAAGGAGAGAGGGAGAAAGTGAGTGGCAGCATGGCTTGAAGGGTCTCAGTGGGAGCACTAAACTGAGCAGTGCCATTCCTAAACCATGACATGCTTTTTAAACAGTTGGTGGAGAGAGCAGATGAAGACATCAAGAAGTTTCTTACAACCTGGTAATTTTTAAATTAGCATAGTTGATATTAAATCCACTAAGATAATATGCTTGAATATTCTTAACAGAATAGATGAAGGTACAGTATCACCTCCAGGGGAGCAAAACAAGTTCATAAAATGCTGGTATTACTTTAGCACTGTTTTCCATGAGGCTGTATCAGACCTGTCTCAGGCTCGTGCTGGGACTTCAGATGAGGGCTGAGTTATTGAACTCCTGTGACCATCAAAGGTAGCATGCTGGTTTTTCATTATCATAATATAAGTTACTGCTAAATCCTCAGTTAGGAGTTGTTTTTAAACTGAATCCTAGAACTTCTAGGCAATTGCAATACATGTAGACACTTTCATCTACTGATAACTCTAGATGATGAAATGGATGGTTTACAATTGCTTCTCCTATGCTATGAAAATTGCTGCATTAATTGCTTTGTTCAGTCAATATGTGTTAATAAGAAGTAATATTCAGATAGCAAAACGCCACGTGATTCCTTCTGTTATATTCAAGAGCTGCTGCTATATCATTGTCATGCCCTGTACCTGGAACTGTCAGGGTGCTTCTGAATTTCAGTTTCTTGTTTATGAAAATAGCTGCAGTGAAGATCAGAAATTATCTCAAAAATAAAATGTTTTCCTTTTACTAATGTCAGTATGTTAGGTGGTTATGACAGAAAAATTACAATAATAGGACTGATTCTCTGCAACACTCAGCATGAATACTATGATAGGATTAAGGTATTTACAACACTTACCCTTGTTGCTTTCACTTTGCTATCCTGCATATAAATATTTGACCCTTGGTTGCACTTGCACCTGGCATTCTGTTTAGAGCCACACACCTCTTCTCCTTTCATCTCCATCTTTTCCATTGCTGACTGCTAAATGAATGTGTTTTTTTTCTATTCTACTCCACAGTAGTTCCTACTTGTCTTTATATTATCATATTATTCTTAGCATATTGCCAGAGCAGAACTGCCATACATGGGAATCAGTAAAAGCAGAATACTGTCATTTTGGTTCAAAATCATTTTACACCTGCTGCACACTCAGGCAGTACTTTGTCTGGAATGGATGTTTCTCTGACACCTTATTCCAGGCCACTAAATCTGAGTTACATTCTTTCCTTTTCAAGTGGTCAGATCATGTGTCTGCTACTCCTGTGGGTATGACACCATGATCTAACATGACTTCAGCCAGACTCATGAACTGCAGTTCTTGTCCTCCGACTGCCAACCAAAAAACAGATTTGACATGTACAGAGTTTTGCTTTTGCCGCTTGTAGGCAGCAAGAATGTGGAGTGACAGAGGAATGATTTATGATTTATTTGTTTGAAGGAGAATAGAATTCAGTATGTTTATGACACAGTGTATTAACCATATCTGGCATATCAGTGAAGCCTGATATGATGTAGCCTTGCTAAATCTTGCAATTTGCCATGTCTCTTTGGGAACAAAGTGCGTCCTAATTCAGATTGCCCTCACTCTTTCAATATGTCAGATTCTGGATGCTGTGAGGCAGATTACTGAGATGATAAGTATATAACTTCTATTTAAAATCTCTCTGCTCCTGTTTACAGCCACGGGACTGAAGAATTATATCTTCACAGCTTCAGAAGAGAAGGATATGCTGAACAGTGTTCTGTAAGCGGCTGTCTTGGGTCTAGTCGTGTTCAGTATTCAGTTACACAAAAGGACACCACATAAGTATGCTAATTAAAATTTATTTAAAAGAAAAAACTGGAAAGGTCTACAGTTACAGGAAGGAAACAAAAAAGCCCAAGATTTTAAACAATTTTGAATAAATGTCCCAAAGATGAAATAGTCAATAACCATATCTGCACATGTAGCATATTTAGAATATTTAGTTACAACAATGCATAGAAATAATTTACCATATAGGTAAGGCTGCAGAAGTGTTGAAATTGATCATGAAATGAAGCAAGAATCAATGTTGCCACATTGTATTAGTGGCAGTAAATGCCAAAAAATATGTGAATAATGCTTCAGTGATGCTTGGGAGCTGTAAGATTCCAGTAAGAGCAATCTGTGTAATTCTGGGCATTCCAGTTAAAGAATTATGTAAACCAGTTAGGAGAAGCCTAATGGACTTAACAACAATGCCTAAAGGTAGCAAAAATTAGGTTCATGAGGAAAGGTAGAATGAATATGTAGATATACATATATGTATGTATATGTATATCTGTGTCAGAGAGAGAGAAAAGGAGATAATATGGTCTTCAAGTCCATAAAAAGTTTCTTAGAACAGGAAATACTCTGCATATTCTTGGTGACTTCAAGATGATGTAATGGAAAATATTGTAGAGATGGGAGAACTTTTGACAGTGAGGGGAGTAAAAAAATGCAGAGAGGTTGTGGAGCCTCCAGATGGGGCATCCTTTGAAATCAAATTGGCTAAATATCTTTCAGGAGTGTTGCAAAAGAAATTCTGTCCTGAGAGGATGACATAATATTTTTTATTATTATTGTTTCATAAATTCTAATACTTCTTTATTTCTCTATATGATTAGCCCAAGTATTTTGCAAGCCTTGAAAACAAATCCTTTTTAGACAACTAGAATCTGGTGAACCTTGTATCATATATCATATAAGAGCAGTGTGTGTGAGAGAGAATTATATCTATCCAGATGTAAACAACTTTGGATTGAAACAGAAGAGAGGAAAAAAAAATGACATAGGTATAAAAGAGCTATTGGTAGGTATATTCTATCATATGTTAAATCACACCATAGATGGTTTTAGCTGTCAGGGGAGTTACAGGCTATCTGTTTTTATCATGATAGTCTTCTCCAGACATTGACAGTTTTCTCATGAAAGTTCCTTATTTCAGGCCAAAGAATTTATTTTATGGCAGATAAAGATAAAAGATCTGCACTGAAGATTTTGGAAGATGGACAAATCCTTTAAAGAGTAGTACCAGGTGACAGCTGGACTGCAGGTAAGTGAGATTGTGCTGTTTGTGCCATCACTGTCATCATGGAATCCTTGTTCCCAGAAAATCAGTGCTTTAGCTTGCATTGTCCGTAGTTGAATAATGGCTCGAGATTGAAATGACACTGCAAAAAACATTAAAACAATATTGTTTAGCAATGTGTCAAATAGCTCTCCTCAAAAGGCTATTTTCAAAGGGTTATTTTCTCCAACCTGCAAATATCATGACATTTTTTGTTGAGTTAAAGGGCAGATTTCCCATGCGCTTTCTTGAAGAATTATGGCATTTTTTGTATTTACACATACTGTAAATTTCAGTCCAGCATTTTTCCCTTTGTTGTAAGAGTAATACCAAGATTAATGTTTTCTTTAGTTTATATTCTCTGGTCTGCAGAACTATCTGAAGTTTTACATTATGATAAAAAAAAACATACTTCTTCTTACAGACATCAGATCTATTTAAAACACAACATATCATTTATAAAACTCAGGATATAAAAATTTATTCTGTGTACAGATATTCAGGTGTTTGTCTTTTACTATGAGGCTGAAGATTTTCATTAGTATGTCAGAGTTTTTTCATAATTTTGGCTTGTTCTCTAGAAAAGGTGATCACTTCCTGGAAGTATCAATTTGTTCATCAGTATGATTCACTTAAGCAAATAATTCCTAGTTATAATTACAATATACATTTTGTACTGCTTACATCAAACTTTAATAATTATTCCTATATGTATATGTATATGCATGATTGAACATTTGGCAATAAATAGACTGTTTCTAATAATCCAGAAAACATTAGGTTATCAACTGAAATGGCTGATTTTGAGAGCCTTTCAGGTCACATGAACTGTAGCTGTGATTTTCTTACTTGTCTTTCCATTATGTATTTATAGGGTAGATTTAAAAAAAACATATTATTGAAAGGCTGAAGGGTAAAGTAACTATAGATTCAGATCATCATCATAATTTCCTGGCTTACTGAAATCAGTTTTCAAGTGTACTCTATTATGATGGGTGAGATTTCATTAAAAATATTTTTAAGATCACAACAGTTTTGATTTGGAGAAGACATTTGATAAACTTTAAAATGAAACATTGTTTTCTGAATTTCTTCAGGCTAAATGAAGCCTTGGTTTTTTTGCCAAACATTTTCATTACTAGGAGTAATGTCAAAAGGTGTGTGTTCTTTATACTAGTAGAGAAGAAGCACTGCAGAGTATTAGTTTGTAAGTTGGCCATAGTAATTCAGCTCTATATAAAAAAAAAAAATGTTATGGGCTATAGTGATTTTGCTTCATAGACACTGCAAAAATAATGTGTAGCATTTAGATAGAACTATGCAGTAGCCACTAAAGACTTTTGAGTTCACAGAATCACAGAATACTCTGAGTTAGAACTACTTCTTGGTTATCATACTCGGAAAGAAAAATACAAGAATCCAGAAATTCTAGTTGTGCACAGAGCTTGAACATGCAGCTAGTACTATTTTTCATGAACATATTTTTAGTTTCATGAGGACAAAAAAAAAAAAGCAGGAAAAAACAGGCACCTGGGAAGATTACTTTAAGAGAAGTGTAACAGTCCTTCAGGACATTTTATACTTCCTGTATTACTTCCTAAAAATTTAATCACATTTTTGTTGAGTGACACAAGCAACAAGCTTTGGTTAGAAAATATGAAATTAATCTCTAATATGGTATTATAATAGCATTATAACAGCACAATATACAATAATGAAATTTGATACCTATTTGGGTCTCTGTAGAGATTGTGGTAAATTATAAATCAGATGCCTTTAGGAATATTTAGAAAAAATGTATTAAATCATGAAAGCAAGACATAAAAAGTGTATTTGGATCTCTTGGAGATCTTTCCCCATCTGATCCTTGTGTACTTGTCATTGCCACAATTTACCCTTTCTTATCCTTGCAAATGAGGCTGTAAATTAAATACAGTGAATATATTTGCTGAGCAGCTTTTGTCCTGTATTCTATGAGGTATATCATAGCAGGTAGTTTCTCATGTAGCAATATGTATCAATGTTTAGAACTAATCATGTCACTAAATAATTCAGCCTGATGAAATGATCCCTTTACATCAATTTGCTGATTTTTAGTAGGTATGTTCCAGAAAGTCTCAAAGAGAAGAAGCCTGTAAACAACAGTTCTACCACTGTAAACAATGCATCAAAGACTTTGAAAAGGTCTATTATTCCAGTTTCCATTCATCTTCTTTCAACAAAAAGAAATCCAAGGTGGAAGTGATATTCTCAAAAAAAAAAAAAATAATAGTATTAATTTATGTTTTCTTCTGCTAGCAAAGTTTCAAACCATGTCATTGGAAAAAGTTGATCTACTCTACCAGAGGAGATATTTTCTCTAAACAGAAACAACAAAATTAAAGATTTTATGGAACAGCATTCATTTTCTTTTCAATGGTTCAGATACAAAACTCTTCAGTCTACAGAATCCTCAATTTGAATTTTTATTATGTACCAAATTTAAAAAATATTTTGCTCAAGTGTGAATATTGCATAAATACGAAAGAAGCATTTAATACCTGTATATATGTGTGGTAATGGATAACTTCTCCCCAGTAAGCTTTCACAGAAATTTTTCTTGAAAACATATTGTTAATCATTCAAGACCTAAAACACCAGTGGATTTAAAAACTCTTAAATTGGAATTGATCACTAGCCTTTGAGAGCATGATTATCACATCTTAAAAATTTTTCCAGCCCATGAAGTAACATGGTTTCTCATAAGAGCTTTCACTACTAAGTATGTCCATAAATTTTTTTTAATTCAATGATTGTGACTAAAGTGTCCTCACGACCCTAAGCAAATATGCATCTTTTTCCCCTCATAAACACTTGTCTTTAAATAAATTACAGAAACATTGCAAGAAAAGCATTTACATCCACAGTAAGTTCATGGTGGTTATCTGGAGTTCACCAAAATGACTAGGAGTTTGCAGAAGAATTTATTTGGACTATATGCCTCCACTGCACTTCTGAGTGGACTGATTCTCTGGTCTTCAGAAACTGGGGAGCAGGAAATAAGAATCACACTGATCTGCTACAATGAATATTATTCTTCATGTCACCTTCAGCTCTTAATATAACCTTGCTATTCTAGGGATTACTTTCACCAAAAATTGTAGGTGTTCCACTGTAGACCTAACAGTCAGATGGAACCACATGTGGTAAAACAAATCTCTTTCAAATATGTATTAGGCATTAAGCTATCAATAAATATCACCTCTGTGTATGCTGCCAGACAGACCATTTGTACAGCTGTGGCCATGAAGTGCCAAGGAGCTGTGTCTGATGTTTTGTGCCTGTCAAACCACAGGTCTCCAACAACACACAGGTCTGCAGCCCTCCTGTGATGAGAGATAAGGTTCTTAAGAGGCATAATACATAAATGCCTATGTTATTCACTTTCACTTCTAAAATAATTTACTGCTTGCTCAGTCTGCTTGTGGCAGTGTAGACATTCCACTTCTAAAGAAAGATTTTTGCTCTTGGGAAAAATGGAATTGACTGCAAAGCAGACTTTGCAGACATCTGAAACAGAGTTTGAGGCTCAATTATTTCTTTCAAGATCTGAACACAGTGGCAGACAGAAAGAGTTTATAGTTCTTCCCTTTAGCTGTCCATAACTCATGGGAGTGATTCTCACTTCTCTGTTCTCCCTTTGAAAATCTGTTGGCTTTGGTGTAGCTGTAGGCAGCACTGCAAATCATTGCATTATGTGACTTTTTTTCCTTCATGTAGAAGGTGAGTATTTGCAGAGATTTACACAGTAAAATCAGTTAAGCAATTCACTGTTACAAATTTATTTTTCTTTTTTTTTTTTTTTTTTGGAAAGTCACATTAAGTGTAAATTTCTCTGTTCCCTCCCTTGTTTTGGGCTTTATACATTTTAAAGTGAATGTGATAAAGACAATAAAGAGACAATGCCTTGGCATAAATAATATATAATATTGCTTAATACTATGCTGGATTTGAATTTCAACTAATATTTATAGTATAGATGTCTTAGAATTTAACTTATAAAAGACAGTAAACTCATGTTTTATTCATTCTTAGATTTTGGGATCCACAAACAAATTTTTCAACAGATTTTTATAACGATTTTTTTTTTTTTAGAAGGATGTAAAAGCCCTTATTTTTTGGTGGTTGTTGCCATTTTATAATTATTAATGCTTTAGAAATAAAAAAAACCAATAAAATGGTAAATCATACAGAAAAATGGAAGAGAAGGTATTTTTGTGTGTTAAAAACAAAAAGGAATTTTTTTTGCTTTTTTTTCCTGTAAATATAGCCAGCCCACAATAGCACAGAGAAATAAAAAATCCCCAGGGGTTAACTTTTGAAAAAGACAAGAACATAAAAATGATAGAATTAATTCAAAATACTGATGATCATTTACAAATAACAGATTTACTTTCCTTTAAAAAAGGATATAAAGTTCAAAAATTATGACTTTTTTTAATGTCAGAAATCTTAATGTCTGCTCTCAGTATTCATTAGTAAGTTTGGCCCCCTTGCATAATTAGAGTTCCAGCTGCATCTGCCAAACTGGTAATAGTGTCTGTGATGCTTCTTTGCTTGTTGGTTTTGGGACTTGCAATATTGCTCAACTAAAAATAATTGAAGAATGAGAATATTGACTGTGCAGATGATATGAATAGATTACATTAGTACAAACCTCCCACAACCAGAAATCCCACTGAAGAGCAGAACTCTTGTTGTGGGAGATATTTGCCAGGCACTGACTGTGAAAAGCATAAGTTTTAATGATCTACGTAGATTCCACTCATGCAATATATTTTATTTTACTTACTGTAGCCAATTGTAGCCCAGCCAAGAGGATTTCTGCCCCATTATATTGAAATGTCAACAGCTGTCTAGCTGGGCAGTGCTTGGTGCTTGGGAGGGCTTTGCCTGAGCTCAAGCTGGTGCCAGATTGCTCTAACAAAGATCTGGTGGCCACAAGAGCATTGTTTGACCTGAGTCAAACTTCTGTGACAGCCGGAGGTGGACGAAGATGGTCAAACCAGACATGCACTGCCAGTTGCCTGTTGTCTCCCAGGGCTGGGGGAGGTTGTGATGCAGCATCCCAATGGGGCTGGAGGCCAGTCAGAGGCACTCAGCTGTGAGAACATTGGAAAAACAGAGCTGATCATGAAAAGAAAGAAATGTCCTGATTCCACCTTGAATACCACTCCCCACCCGGCACAGAGCTTGGGATGTTAACTCACTTTGACACCTCATTGTCTCTCTGGGTGAGGAAGTCTGGTACTGTTGAGCAGAGGGATATTGGAGTGCAAGAACAACACGAGAGTAACAGGACAGCTCACAGTATCCTCCCTGGAGTAACAGTTTGCAAGCATATTATTACCAATGAAGCTTTTCTATACTTGGACTACATGTATCATTCTAACAGGACTAAAGATAGATGTTTGCTAGATTTTGATCAGATCAAGATTTTAATTTGGCTAACAACAAGTTTGTAGCTCCATAAAATATGTTCCCTTTGGTTGTTTTAAACTTTGGTTTAAACCTGGTTAGAACCCAAATAAAACCTTCATGCTGCACACCACATGCACCTAGCACAATATTAGGGAAGAACTTAACAAGCCACCTAATTTGTAGGACAAACACTGATTTTCACAGATTTTGCAGGTTCAGTGTGATCTCTTAATCTACTGCTAACAATTATTTTTACCTTAAATGTATGTCTTCATGAACACTCGTAAATTAATCTAAAGTGTTAGACAGGTGAATTAAAAAGTGCACAGTGTAATAATGTTTCCTTTCAGTGGTTGAGTATATAGTAAAAATATTACCATTTGCTTTCATTGGTTTTGCTTTTATAAATTTTTTCACCTTAGTCAGGGGCGAAAAAAGTCCAATGCTGCACTTTAAAAGTCCAAACTGCTTGTCATTTTAGGTTTGGTCATTAGAAGCTAGAGGGCCAAGAGACATTGCACCATTCTGGAAACTCAGACTGAAAAGTGGTGAAGAAAAGAACATTGATAAGAGAAGATAACTTGCTGGAAGACCAAAATGGCAATACCTAGAGAATTATGTGAATGTTTAAATAGGGAGACTTTTCCAACCACAGCTTCAAATGATTAAATGCATGAAATAAAGTTTGAATTAATAGAACCCTTAAGAAATTCACCTGCATACTTTTTTTGATGTTGCTTCTACTGAGATAGAGGAGGAAACTAGCACTGAATAAACATTATAATACACTACTTCCTACAATTTCAGCCCTAAGAGCTTAAATTGAAACATGATCTGTAGAGGTTTTTAATAAGTAACCCATTAAATGTACTATTTTAACTGTTAAGACTGAGTGTTAACAAGTCAGCTTTGAGAAATCTTGATTTCAAGATTTTTCTGAGTGTACTTAATTTAATTTAGTTTATACTTCACATTTTTAAACTAAATAATTCTAGCTGAATATCCTTTTGCCTTTTTTGTATTGGCCTCTTTTAGATAGATGCATAATACTTTGTGTAATCCTGATGCTACGGGCTTTATTCAGGAATAGTTCCATTCACTCAGTTGTTCCTTTTTAGAATAAATGTTTACAGAATGTTGAGAGACATTGATATCTATGATATTTTTTTTTATTTCCATATTTCATGAGGGCATTGAAGGTTGCAAAAAATTGTTACAAAATGATAAAGCTTACTGTTTCAGGAAAAGAAAAGTCTATGTTTAGCAACCATGGTGTCTGTAACTGTGCAGCTATTCCTGCTCAGGACTCCAGGAAATCGAAGCACAGTTGCCTTTTCAAGTACTTGGAGACCCCAGACCTACCCACACTCATTTTATACCATAGCATATTCCCTGCCTCCTCCTTCCTCACCAAGATATCCTGGCTTATCGCTGCAGGTTCTGGCCCAAAATCCAACAGGGTAAGGTCTGGCAAACACTGAGCTATTAGAGATATAATACTGAACATTCCCTGGACAAACGAGAATGCTAATTTTTAAGTCACTTTTCCAATTGAAAATAAAATAGTATTATTTGTTTGCAAAACCATGCTGATATACATTGGATATGGGAATTCAAACTTTGGCCTTGCCACTAGTCTCGATCGCTGGGTTGCAAATGTAGAACCAATGCCATTTACACCAAACACATGGAGTTCAACAAGCACAAGTGTCCAATTCTGCACCTGGGACAGGGCAACCCTGGATGTATGAACTGGGGAACAAGAGGCCGGAGAGCAATGCCATGGAAAGGACCTGGGGGTCTTGGTTGATGGCAAGTTGAACACGAGTCAGCAGTGCCCTGGCAGCCAGGAGGGCCAGGTGTGTCCTGGGAGCATCAGGCACAGCATCCCCAGTCAGGCAAGGGGGTCTGTGAAGACAGTGAAATGTCTGCAAGGGAAGCCATAAGAGGAATGCCTGAGGTAACTTGGTCCTTTCAGCCTAGAAAGGAGGAGACTGTGGGAGGAGCTTGTTGCAGTTTACAGCTTCCTTATGAAGGGAAGAGGAGGGGCCGACAGTGATCTTTTCTTTATGGTGACCAGTGACAAGACTCAACAGAATGGCCTGAAGCTGTGTCAGGGGAGGTTTAGGTTGGATATTAGGAAAAGGTTCTTCACCCAGAGTGTGGTTGGGTACTGGAACAGCTCCCCAGGAAAGTGGTCACAGCACCAGACTGAGAAGAGTTCAAGCAGTGTTTGGATAATGCCTTCACATTCATGGAGTGACTCTTGGGCTGTCCTGTGCAGGACCAGGAGTTGTACCCAACAATCCTTGTGGGTCCCTTCCAACTCAGACCATTATAAGATCTATGTTCACCTGTTTACTCCAGGACAAGCAATCTGTTGTGTTATTCTGCAGACTGGACAAGACAGTGCAGGTCTTCAGTTTGAGCTCCATCACACAAGCTCAGTTGTGTCAGAGGACCAGAGACCACAAGTCAGACAAATATAGGTGTTAGGCTACCAGTGCTGAGGAACATGGAGAATAGACATAACTGAGACAGAGGAACAACTTTCTTTCTAATATCAAGGTACTCTGCTTTAGATTTATATCTGCAACAGCAGAATGTGGAAACAGTAAGATAGGCGGCAGATTCCCCCCAAATCACTTCCTAAATTGAAAAAGATAAGCCTCAACATTGTTTATTATGAAAATTGATGTATTTAATTGCAGCTCCAGTAAGCTCATGATGAAAATAAAAATATTTAACTCTATTATATTTTCTTCTGTAAATAAGTAAAATAACTCTTGCTGGTATTATTGTGTTTCATTGGTAATGTGTGTTATTCAAACGTATTAAGGAAGAGCTTACATGTAGTTTGATTCAGAAACAGCATACAAAAGACTGTGAACTTTGGCAGTAATTCCTGCTTTTGATAATAGAAATTTTTAAGTGAAGCATACAGAGGCATCTAGCTAAATCTGTTCTCTTTACAGGAAATGAAGACATATAGGGACATTCAGAGAATGATCCATTCTCAGTTAATTTAAATATATATCTAAAAATGGGATGCAATATCTTTTGGAAATACTACATTTCTTCTGTTGATTAGAAAGCAAAACTAGAAAATAGACCGAGAGCCTAACTTTTTACCCAGTTCTGTTTAGGTGTGGTGAATCTCACACTTTATAAATTACGAGTTATCAGTTTTGAAAGTTCTGACTGTGGCCTGTGCAGACTACCTGAAAACCCTCCTTAAATAAACCTTTTCATAATATGATGGAAGCTGTGGGCATGAATCATCAAATCATTGTGCTTGGAAGTGGTCTAAAGAGATCTTTAGCTGAACCTTCTGATGAAAGTAGGTACAACATACAATTCAGACCAGGATGCACAAGGCTGTAGCCTGTTGGGTCCTGAAACCCCCAAGCATGGAGACAGTGCAACACCTCTGTGCAGCCTGACCAACACATTGTCTGGTCTCATTGTAAAAAAAGATTTGTCCCAAGTCATTCTTGCAATGTGCTATTTTTTCTTCATAACTACTGCCTCTTACTCATAATTTACCTCAGTAAAGAGCCCATCTCTGCCTTCTTGGCAGATTTATTCTTGATAAACCCATGATGGTTGGTCCTAGTAACCTACCTCTCCATCATGTGACTAAGATAGACAGAACTGGAATTTTCTATGGACAATTCAGCTGAAGTTCAGCTAATCAATCTTGTTGTACCTTCATTCCTCACTAATACTTGCCCTATTTTGAAGACAGTTAAAATGTTTTCTTCTCTTATTACGGACCTCTCCTTCTTTCCACAATGTCTTAAGTGTAATAGAAAGCAGTGTCACAATGACATCTGTTGTGTCTTAGCACTTTGATATCCATCCTGTCTGGTCCCACAGGCCAGAGAATACCACTCTAATCTAAAAAAAAATTAAATCTGAATTGATAGTTTAAATAAAAACTTATGAAGGAATACAGTATTTAAATATAATTTCAATTGAAAGCAGCGTATCTTAATTTGCTACAGTATTCCACAGGGTCTCTCAGAGCAGTGGGTCTTCCCAGGTACCATAAGAAACACAATGACCAGACATAATGAGACCTGATAAGGATAGTATTTTCACCTTGATTCTGACTGCTTGACTTTAACCAGCCTAGGAGCTATCATATGTGTCTTTCAAGAAATCCTTTTTCATTTCACATGTCTGGACTCAACACTAGTTATCTTATCTTGAAAATCAAGCATCTAGCTAAATTTGCACTGCATCGACATTCTATTTTCATATTATCCCCAAGTGAAATTAATGAAAATTGATGTGTATACTTTAAAGGGAGACTATAGATTATTGTTTTTCTATATTCATAGATAATGAGGGCAGCAGGGAGAAGTGAAAGCATTAATGAAAGCATTTCTGCTTTAACTAAATATCTTCTAGTCTATTTTAAAAAAAGGGGTTTTTTGGTGGTGGTTTTTTTTTTTGGTTGTTTTTTTTTTTTTTTTACAATGTGCACAGTTAAATGTCTATTAAAATTTTTCAATAATAAGCTGTAAATTCAATCTGGCTGAGATGAAGCTAATTTTCCTCACAGCAGTGCCCTTGGAGGTGTGCTTTGATAGCTAGAAAGGTGCTGATAACACACCAGTGTTTCAGGTACTGCTGAGCAGTACTCACACAGCACAAAGGTTAGTTTTCCAGCATTCCTCCTTGCCAGTAGGTAGGGGATGGGCAACTTCTTGGAAGGGGACACATCCATGACACATGACTGAAACTGACTTCAGAGTTATTCCATACCGTATGACATCTGATCAGCAATAAAAGTGAACAAAAAGGAGAAGAAAGGGGGATGGGCATCATTATTATTATGTTTGTCTTCCAGAGGCACCATTATGCATATTGAAACCCTACTTCTCAAAATGTACCTGGACATCACTTCCTTATGGGAAGTAGAGAATAATTTTTTTTTCTTTGCTTCTACATGTGACTTTTTCTTTTGCTACTGTTTTATTGAACTTATTTTATCTTCACCCATGAATTTTCTTCAAACTTATTTTCTACCTGCTCCATCCTGCTGAGGAGGGGACGGATAGAGTAGCGTGGTATCTGGCATCCAACCAAGGTCTATGCACCACAATTCTCAGACAGGATTTAGTTTTCTTAATATAACCTTGCTAATTGATGCAACAAATCTTTCATAAATACAATCAGAATTTGAGTTACTGCATTTTTATGAATATTCTGTTTGCTAATGCCAGCTCATTTGTGCTGATGCCTGTGATCATGAAGGAGTGACTCACATTCACACAGAGAATGAAATAGCTGTTTATGTTCAGAATTACTAAATCTATGGTTGCATTATATTCAGACAACAAGGATAGTTTAGTTACTGCATAGCAACACTAAGTTACACATAACCTTTTCTCCTCAAACTCTCTATAATCTCTAATTTTTAATACATGCAGAGACCAGGGAGACAAATCAACACATGCTAAATAAATAGATGCAGCAAATTTTTTTTTCCAGTCCTCATTCTCTATTATTCTTAATTTTACATAAATACCAGTTGTTACAGAAAGAAACTTCAAAGCCAAGATAGACAGAGCAAGGAGCTCTGGCAGTATTATAAAATTGGGGCTTTTTGTCACAGTCTGTCCATGATTCCTGGTTTATCATTCCACATCTTGGAGCCTAAGGAAGCTAGTGATTACACTGAGGTAGACCTGTGGATAGTAGCTAAAGAACCCATACCTGCTGGGTGCTGCAATTTCTCAGGAGGCTGGCCACCCTGAGCTGACTCCATCTGGGCCAGGAACCAGAGACCTTTGGGGAGCTTGGAGCACAGGGTGCTCACCTGATTGACTCCATTCCTCTGTCATCTGCCTATTATTGGCCCAGCTAAGACTATGGAACAGAAATACTGCTTCCAGTACCCAAACTAGTAATTTCAACTAGTTCAACTTTTTCTGTGCTATCTTGCAGTCCAACCTATCCTGTGAATTTTGCAAGTGCAAATTTAGTTTTCTTTTTCTTGGTGGGAAGAAGACATTCAACATTACAACTTTTTTTTTTCTTCAGTATTTAATTTGGGTTTTTTGTTCCCCTAAATATAATTTGAACAATTCTATTGAATGAAATTGTTCAAGGCTGTAGTTTATTCATGTGTAATCCACAACTGGCACAAACCCCTCTTGAAATATTAAATGCTGATTTCTTAACTGTATTTGCATTGTTAGTTGCTGAAATATTAATGTTCTGTGAGGGATTCATCACTAATAGATCTGGGTTTTTTGACTCATAAGCTATCTGTGCCCTTTGTGACACCCTGTGACAAGCAACACTGGGTACATAATGGCCTGCAATCAATATATACTGAACAATAGGAACATCACACAACACAGGTAATGTGTGCCTTCTGCTGAGGAAATATCTGCCAGGAGACACTGACATGAGGATGGAAATGTTAAATATTTGAAGCTGGGCAGAAATGAATAATTAGTACAGAGCAGTTGTAATTGCTTTATTTAAGAGATGATGGATAACTCAGTATCCCTTTTGTTGTCAGGTGAGTTGAGTGATTAGTCAGCAGTTGGCAGCTTAGTGGTTCCAGTGTCCAAGAGATCAGGCATATTGCCCATGCTCGTGTCAGAGCAGGGAATGTAGCTCTCTCAGTGAGCTTCAGGCATTCAGTGAGTCAGACAAGTGGTTTCCTTTATAGCACCTGAGCAAAGCAGGTGAACTCAAGGTGGACTGCTAATTAACAGTGGAGACAGCATAAATTTTGTCACCTACAATACAATTAATCCGTGTTACAATGGCTTTTAAATCTTTCACATGTTAGCAAAAGAATTTCAAATTCCAGAATAAGAGTCAGCTAGTTTTGCCTGTACCTATATGGAGAACAAGTTGTGGGGTTTATTAAAAAATGTGCTTTTGCTGGACATAAATCTATTTAATATCTTTTTAATAGAAATACTCAATATCATTTTAGGAAACATGCTAGGAAACCTGCCTCAAATATCTAAAATAAACTGCTCTGTAGAAATACAGATTTCTAATTTTCAAAGACTGAGTAGAGGTTTATTTCACTCTCAACACTAACTATTTCTGCAAAGATATTCCTATACTTAATCAAAGGTATTAGTTACACATAATTGCGAATATGTGATCAAAAATATTTGAAACTGAACAATTTCTAGGATCAATTTTCTCAGATTGACTGTTTCCTTACAAAAAAAAACCCCAAAAACACAAAGAATAATAATTATACCAAACAAATCTTATTTTCAATTATTTTTTCAAATGAAATATTCTGTAGTAATGAGATTCCTGTATTGGCCAAGATATAACTTTAAATGTATAAAAATGAGATTAGATAAAACTCATAAAGCATTTTTAAAAAATAGATTTGACTATAAATCAAGTTGTTACCTAACTAAAAATTATACCACAGGTAATTATATCCATATTATCAATATTTGTTGCCTCTGATATTAATGTGTTCTTCAGAAATGTATAAACTGCACACTAATAAAGAATTCGTGTTAAGTCAGAAATGAATCCCATGTTTGCATCCTCCCAGCGTCTTCAAAGTCAGAGTATATTCTAGGTGGAAGTCTTCAAATCATATCAAGGATATCAGCAAAATCCCAAGTCCCTAGCAGTTGCCTATCTCCCAGAATAATAAGACAAAGCCCTTTCCTTTGAATAACCAATTTTGTACTTTTATTCCTCAGCAAAAGCTAATTTGGTTAGAGCTGATAAAAGTGTGTTATTACTAGGGCATTGTTCAGGATGAGATATTAAAAAATATGCCAAGAGAGACAATGCATAATCATGATATTGTGCATATTTTTGTATTGAGTGAATGTTCTTGGCACTGCAACAGTCATAAACTGGCAAACTTGTAACTCTTTGATGCAATGGCCACAGGAAAGAATTTACTGCTCATTAATGTAGCAGGTGAAATTCCACTAATCAAGAAAGAGCATAGCACCACAGCTTTCTGATGCATAGTGATGACATCAGATTGCATTACTTCAAGGGTCTCCAAAGTGCACATGACTAGCAAGGTACATGCCTGTTTTTTGTGGCAAATTAAACACTCTTACCATCAATATAACAATCCTGCCACGCCAGTTTCATTAATTATCTTAAGTGGAGTGCAATGACTGAAATGGCTGAGGATTTATCCCTGCATTTCGATACAGGAATGGCAAAGTACATGTCAGATGTAGTCTTAGGACGAAATTGCTATTTTTTTTGGTGGATCAGAAAGGATTAAGCAATACACTGTAAATTTTTTCTCACTTTAATTAACTTTAGTACAGATATCAACACTAATATCCTGTGCAATGGAGTAAGGTCAGATGTACTTCAGATGTACTTCACTGAAGCAGTTGCAATATCTAGTTTTACTATTATTGCTCCCAAGCCACATTATTGGCTCTAGAAACTGTGCTGCTCCTGGTTTCTTTTTCTTAATTTGCTTGGAAGGCATTGCCTGCCAAATAAAAGGTCACTTTAAATGGGTTAATAGTCATCCTGTACCAAGTATCTTCTCTGGTAGGGTTCTGCATCATTTAATAAATAATTATGTTATTGTGCTGACCTCATAGTGAACACTTATAAATTCAAATGAGAAAAATAATACAGTGCAGCATAAGAAAATTCTAGAAGACAAGTACTGTAAAGTTCTCTGTAGACTTGTGCTTCTGTTTTCATTGAATATATGTAGCAAAATTGAAATATAGATGCTATTTGATCTCTGCAAGCAACAGAACCTCCTATATTATTTTTTCTCTGAAAAAGAATCTAAAAGAAATGTATGCAAACACCTCTAATGGTTGGAATGTGATTTGAATCAAAATGTTATCTAAAGGAAAAATAATTTTTTCTCAAATAAGGATCTTACAAACAGGAGCACAATGCTACTTTGTATTTGGAACTAACGCTACCTTAGAGAAAATTGAGGAAAGCTAAATTACAAGCTATAAGAGAAGGTCCAGACTGACCATAATACCCTAATTTTAGAGGGTATGTATCTTCATGTATCAATATTTTCTTCTTCCATGACTCAGCTTTTGTCCACCTGTCTCTATAGATCTCCACTGCATTTGCAAAGGTCAATTTAATTTGTGTATCACTATGGCACTGTGCAAAATACTTTTGGAATTATCGAAACTAGGAGAATTACTAGATCTAAAGGTGCACATAAAGAATAATTAAAATGCTCAGCACCACCTCATTGAGACACTTGAACAAAACAAAATTTCCAAGAATCAAATTGTGCTACCTATTCTTCTCTAGAGGTGCACAGTATGTACATTGTATCTGTACTACCCAGTAGCAATTCCCACCTAGAATGAAATTCCAGTTCAGATGAACTATGATGTCATATACCAACTATATTGCAATTTTGTATATATGTTTGTTGTCATCAAGGTTTCATATAGAAAAAAACCCCAACTTCTAAGACAAAGGATCCCCTGAATTGCATTTATAACAATGTTTATGCCATGAATTTCTAAGAAATATTTAACTTAGTCTCCTTAAATGATAAGAAAAATCAATGTCCTTTATGTAGTTTGAGTGTTAATGCACACTTCTGTAGGGAAACCTTTATTATGATGCTGTATGATGAGTTATATAGGATGACATATAAGACCAATACAGGATTAGAATAATATAGATGGGAATAATCCTAACAATTTAAATTCTTGGTTATGTTTTTTTAAAAGATAAGAATGGATGAGAAAAGTCTATATGACATTTAATTATCAGTTCTAAATTTTCCTTATTATACCTTATCATACCAGAATATTTTAATGAAGGAATTTATTTTAATTCTAGGTATTTTTTTAGCTTAAAAGACCTAAATCTAAACCTCTTCATTCTTTTCTGTAGTTTGTTTTAGTTGAAAACTCATCAAGAATAATATCTAGCATGTTATTTCTTTAATAAGATTTTTTCTTAAATTTTAGAATTTTTGTGGGCAAGAGAAAAATAAAAGAAATACAACTCAATTGTTTTACTTTATTTTTTAGAACTTTTTTTTCCAGTGGATTGAAAGGTATGCATCTTGAAAAAATTTTGTCGGATTCTGCTCTTCCTGACCTGTATGAAAAAGTTTTTAATATCTTTCAATAACCTTACATAAAATGAGAACTCATGTTTCATTTTGATGGGTTTTATAAAAGCGCCAGGACAAAATAAAGTAGAAATGAAACCGAGGAAGTCCTTGTCAGAGGATGGTCTAGAAACTAAAAATATGAATAAGTTTGAAGAACAATTAAATATCTGCTGTACACAATAGTCTAAATATAGTCTTTGGCTCAGAAAGTCTGTAATTTTGAAGCACTGGGCACTCATGGAACAGCCATCAGATAATTCTAGATTTTCTATATTGTTTTTGGATTTTGTTTTTTCATTCAACACCATTTTCTACACGTGATGAATCACCGTTGCCATTCTGTTAATAAAGATTGAAAAAAAAGTGTTTTAACAGTAAAAAAAAGTCTGACAGTCATAATTTCCCAAAATTTTCAGCAAACTTGTTGTTGTTCTCCAAAAATCTTTTTATTATCATTCTTTAAAAAGTAATATATCCTTAATACAGGTGTTACTGATGATATAAAGTTTTAAAATACTGACCTTTTGGTGAAAGAAATTCTAAATGCAAAGAATTCCACAAGTGTTTTCTATTTAAAACTTAAATTTCTTTTTGAGTGTAAATAACTAGCAAAAGAGAAAATGAGAACTATTACTAAAAATCATAACTACTACTAAAATTGTTTATTTATGTCTTATTGAATCTCATAAAATTGCTACATTTCATTTACCTGAATTATCTGAGTTCTCTAATCTGATCTGGTTCTACATGTTGAGTCTTAAACCCACATCCAGTACAACAGAATGTTCCTTCCACAGGAAGGGATGTCACTGAGAGCAAAGATCACCCTAAATTCTTAGGCAAAATATTTTTTTTTTGTAATCGCAAATGTTCCATTCAAAACATCAACAGTTCTCCAAAGTTATATTAATTTGAAAGTTGTAAATCATTAGCACAAAAATAATCCAGTCCTTAATTAGATGAGTAGACATAGCTCTTGGTTTGCCATCACATCTTCCACAGTAATGTTCTCTTTATCTGTTTTAATGTAAAAGTGCTTGTTAGCAGAATTAGATCTTTTGGTACTCATAATGTATTAGACATATGTATTGTGGATTTCTTCTTTTAACTTGTAGACAAAATTCTCTACATAAATTTTCAGCAGGTACAGATTAATATTTTTCTTAATTGTATCACACCAGTTCTAACCAATTCCTTTGTATTGAAAGATGAAGTCCAGTTATGTTTGATCACGTCGAAGAAAACAAAGCAGAAATAATGAATGGAGGCTTCTAAACAACACAATTTTAAGAAATGAAGAAATATTCCTGATTTCACTAAATTAGCTGACAGAGCAAGTAGACAACAAAGGACTGAGGCACAGAAATGAACCATGTATGAGAGATGCAGAAGTGAATGGAAGACAGTAGTGAAATGGCTGAAATTATTGCTGTGATGCCACTGGGGACTGGATCAGGTGAAACTTCTTCAGAACAAAGAAAATACCATGAATGTATCTTACCAGCTTTCTGGTTTCTTCTAGAATTCAGTTTTGGAGGGAGCATGAACTAATTGTCATAAAACATGGTTTGAATTTCTGGTTAGAATTTGTTTCATTCACTTTGGTTTGTTCTATATTGATTTGTAGTTCCTAGAAGTTTAAAAACACAATTCTCCTTGGTATTTCACAAAAGCTGATTCTGTAAATCCCTTATATGCTTTCATAGGTGTCTGCATTGCTTCACATATCTCTGGTGAAGTGTATATCAGAGAGAAAAGAGGAATAATACTAAAGACTTCAGCTACAGCAGCTCTTGTACAACTGCTCAGTTACACAATACTAGTTGTGGCTGTGTCCCAGATATCCTGCCTTTTCTTCTTTTTTTCTTAGCTCTAGTTGAGACCACTTCTGAATCAAATACTTCTGCAGCTGGGTGCCTGTTTTGTCAGATATGGGACCACTACCAGTCTCTGCTGTAACAGCTGAGTAACTGAGTGGTCCAACTGGAGACGCAATACAAAAAACCATAATAGTGATCAAGTAATAACTGCTTGAGGTTAGTCTTGGTAAAAAAATAGGATTATTTTCTAGAGGAAGAGGATAAATAATTTATTTTAAATTTTAAAAATAATTTGTTTGGCATTTTAATAGAGTCTTTTGGTACTTCAGATGGATGAGTTCTGCTGGACAGCATCTCCCAACTGAATAAATGTAACATCCAAACCCTTAGAAAGGCATGAGCTTTACTTAGGAAATATACATGCAGTCGGCATTAACCTTGATAAGAATCTTAGGAAACTTTTGTACATTTTTTAAAATATCTTGAAAAATTTGAAGATTTTTGTTTCCCTTTATTTCTAGACATAAATTTAAACTATATAGAATTAGAAGTATAAGCAAATAAAAACATCTTTAAGGCATTGTTAATAACAAAATCTTGTTCCATATTAGAAAATAGAAAAGAAAAAAAAAAACAGAAAACCAGAATGCACAGCTCTAACTAGAGAATTCTGTTTATCTCCCCGTGAGGAAGAGATGTCACATAAAATCTTTCAAATACTTTTTAAGGTCCAAAATTCAGGAAAGACTATAATTTATCCTGAGTACTTTCCTCTGGTAAATTGAAATCCTAACTACTAGGCTAAACAGCTATGAACATATTATATTTCTAAAAATCATGCTTCAATGACATGCAATAATATCACCAATGTACTTGAGGCTGTGTAATTACAAGCAAAAAACAAGCACAGCAATGGATCAAATAAGAAGTTTAACTTAAGACAATGGAGTTAAATAGAGAAGTAGAAATGTTTTATTCTGGATTAAAATGTGCAAAGCTCTCAAGTATATAAAATAATCCCCAAAATTTCTTGCCATTGCAAATTAAGATCATAGTGAAACATGAAATCATATCTCGAATATGCAGTTTCATACAGTCAATAGTACCTCTAAGTTGCAGGTCTATATTAAATTACTAGTAACTGACACACAAACCTTCAGTGTCGTGGTCACAACTGTAGTGAATTTGAAACCTTTACTTTTAAAAGGCTACAATATTTACATCAAACAATCCCATACAAGAGCAGCAGTAAACACATAGCAGTGTATGATTTTGCTCTTTCTTACCCCTTCAGAATTGCAAGCATCTCACCAGTCCCAGCAGTTAGCCCCCTTTTGCAGAAAGAAGTATGACATTCTTTACACTATATTTTTGACACCAGATGGAAAAGGTATAGGGCAAAAGAAACAGATTGCAATTCCCTGCCTATTAAAATTAAGTATTTATTCACTAGTGTTAGGATTGCCATCATCGAAGCAAGAGGTAAACCAGAATACATTGGCTATTGTATTACTTTTATCACCTTGTTTGGCAGTCTCTAAAGTTGCATTTAAGGTTGCCACCAGAATAGATTAAAAAAAAAACTGAAAAAATATAATGAATCAAGTGATTTTTTTCATTGTGATGACTGCAATGAAATCATCCTCTTTTCACAGATTTTTTTTTGCCTCCTTTTCATTTTCTGAAGCGTATCTTTAGTATTTAGATAGCTGAAGCTTCTGCTATTTCATGTGGAGTTTAGAATTTTCAATGACCTCTGTCTGTAAGAGATATGAGACAGTCGTGATTGTGTTCTATAAGCACCATGGGAATACAGTACTTGGAGCTCATAGAATACAGTATCACAGAGAACAAAGCATCCCTGCTTTGTTCTGGCTGTAACTAACAAGGTAACTGCAAGGCCTTGAAGTAATTTTTTCTCAATTTACTATGTATCAAGCAGTAGCATGACCTGCAAATGGATCATTAACATGAAATAAATCTCTATGTACCTTTATCTGTCTAAAGGTCTAAGCATTGTTTTAGCCTTTTCCTCCATTTGATGCACTGACAGATTTGTCTGTACTTTAGTTTTAATCTGTTCTAGAAAAAATGCTCAAGACCCAAGCCAGATCAGCTGCTAACATCTCTCTCATTCTTTTTCCCTCCTCCCATTTACAAAAGGACCCCAATTATTCTCTGCAGAACAATTGCATGTGAGTTTGATTAACAGCTGAGTCTTGGCAGGATTGTTCTATCATTTTTTCTGATGACTTGCAGCTGCAGAATCATCTCATCTCCCTTATAACTGATGAGGAACTGGGAATACTGTGAAACACCATCCCTGGTGGCTGAGTCTGAGCCACTCAGGACCACAAAAACAAAGTCGTGTGTGGTGGTAGGAGAACAACTATGCAGGGGACAGAGGCTCTCACCTGCTGACCAGACTTGTCCCCTGGAGAGGTTTGCTTCTTGCTGGGGGCTTGCATTCATGACTTCCCTGATAGGTGACCAATGCCTCATCCAGCTTAGTGGTTCTACAGTTATTTCACATAGGCACCAATATTATAGACTGGGGTGACCTGGGAATTGCCAAAATGTGTGTGAAGAGCTCTGTGGGCTGTGTTCAACAGCATACACATAATGTTGGACTCCTACCAGTGAGGAGAAAGTGCATTAGGAAGACTCAGCAGGCTTTATGGCTCAACAATAGTTTGTATAGGTGGTGTTTGAGTAGGGCTTCAGGTTCTACCACCATGGGGCTCTCTTAAAGGATCAAAGCCTTCTTGTGAGAGACTGGATCCATCCTGACCCAGTCAAGTGGGGCATATTTCCCAACAGACTGAACTGACTGGTGAAGACAGCCTCGTCAAAAATCAAGTGTGGAAGTTTTAGCTGGGGTAGATAAATGAAAAGCTCAGGATGATGGGGAAAAAAAGGAGACACAGTAATTAACTGTACCCACCCATCCGGGCACTGCAGACATGGGACTCATCCCACCAGGTTTCACTTTGGCCAGTGATATCAAATCTCTGGGACTGGGCCAAAACTTTAAGCTCCTCTTGGTTGTTCCTCATGCTGTTTGCATGGATGTTGCATAGGTGTGGTACTTTGCAGCCAACACCTCATGAAGAAGGTGAAAAATGATAAATAGGTAAACTTGTGGATTTTTTTTTTGTGGTTTCACAAGAGGATTTTGTAACTCTTTGTGAAGTCATTGAGGGAGAGCCTCCTTCCTAACTAGTTCTATGAGCTCTGAGAGGTATTATATCAGATGTATGGGGGAGTCACATGCATCTCTTTTTCCTTATGAACAAAGATATCGTAACAATTGTAAAAGTCAAGATATTAACTGCAGCCTCTGAGCTACTGGACTCTGGAGTACTCTGTTTCTGCTGTTTAATTTTCTCCATTTGGTATAAAACAGAATTATAACAGGTATAATTTCAGTGCCCTGGTCACTAAGCTGCAAATTTATTGCCTCTCTTTTTAAAAATTTGCTCTAGTATATACTCACATTATTAATATATTCATTTGCTTTTATTAAAACTGCTCAAAAATAAAGTAGAAAAGAGGTTACATAAAATTATTGTAGCGAAGAAAGAGAATACATTTAATGAAAAACTTTTTTAAAAAAAACTACATTTAATTTAGTCTCTCCTCTTTGCTCATTTTATGCAATTTAAATCAGATTTTTGGGGATGGCAAATTTCTCCTAAGAGGTGGAAGTAGAAGTTAGCCTATTCCTCCAGTATAAAAGGTAAAATCTTTAGTTTTATTACTGATCAAATAAAAAAACCTCAATGTTGGGAATCTTAAAAATAGTGATTATATTTATATTTACTTTTGCATTTATTTAACTTTCTAGTTTTTGTCTCCTTTATTATATTTAGATATCTTAGTAGACTGGTGGCATAATGATTCGTCCTGGTTTAGGTCTTTTCAATTCAATTTCATGTTCACATACTCCTTCATAGCTTGATTAATCACACCTTCTCTTTTGATACTTTGTCCTCACAGACTTTCCTCATTTATTTTTTAGTACTTCTCTCTGTATTTGAAACATATCCAGCATAGCCCTTAGTGGGTTTTAGTGGATTTATCTCTTCCCATTTATCAGCTCTGAAAAACATCACTTCTAGTGTCCTTTACAGGAGGCTATCCTGTCCTCAACTACTGTCTTTACTGTCTAGTACCTCTTTGCAATAGTCCTTTTCCCAAATCTCACATACCAGCTACTTCAATCCAATACAACATCTGAGTCTGTTATACATCTACTCTTAGAAAAGCATGATCAAAACAGAGCTTTGAAAAAGCTGCCAGGTCTTTCATCTGGTTCTTAACGACAAAAGTGTGAAGTCTCTGTCCACTCCTTGTAGTGGCTGAATAAAAAGGTTCCTTGTAGTTTCACATGATCATCTGCTCAAGGCAAAATTGTGATCTACAGAAGTGACAAAGAAACCAAGGCTGCGAACAAAATGACTACAATCCACACCAAATCCAGCTGTTCTTAATACTCCTTGAATGTTCTTCCTTTAAAAAAAATGCCAAAAGAAAAAAAAAAATCCTACCATGACTAAAAGACTCAAAATTTTAAAAAACCAGCTCTTCCTAGTGCTAACATTTTGTCAAAGGCTTGAAGGTTGCACAGTACTGTGCCAGAATTTTTTTTTTTGTTGTATTGGGATGAAATAGTTTTGGAATGTCATATGCAAGTGACCTTCATGGTTTGTCTTCTTCATTGAAACAAGGTAAGATTGATGTTAGCTCTCTTTTGCAATCAATGACAAAATAATCCAAATGAAAAGGAGTAGCTTCTTCATCACCTTATAGATACTATAGGTTTTTTCCAAAAATGTCAACAGCCTTTTAGACAAATAGACATAGAATTAAATTGAAATATACATTCAGATGAACTTTAGTTAGCATAAAATCTTAAATAAAGTTTCTTAGGCATCTTGGAATGTGGGAAGTAGAGTTGAGGAAGATGAAAATATCATGTGCTATTCTCTTTGTGACAAAAATTCTTCAGTTCATTACTACAAAGCTGGCACTTGATTCAGGAAACATTTCAGCTTCATCAGTTAATGTAAAATTCTCTTATACCTAAAGACTACTTTCAGGCAAAATGTTGGCCTTTAAGTCTTTAGGGCAGATTATATGGAGACTGGAAAATAAAAATATGTATGTCTGATTTTTTTAAAAGATATATTTCAAAATTTTAAATATGAGAATGAGAAATCTTGAATTCTTATTCCAAAGCAATATTTTCCTTTTTCAATGTAATAATATCGTCTATAGCATTTTCCACTGTTATAGATAATTGATAGATGTAATTTATTTACTGCACAGATATGAGTATTTTTTTTTTTTTTTTGCACTTAGAACAGTTTGGTTCTGTTGTGATCAAGTAGACTTTTTTCTTTTGTACCTGTGATGTTCTGAATCCCTGAATAAAAGGCCAGTGAACAAAGAAAGATAAATTTCCAATTGGCTTCATTGCCATCTTTCTTTATCAGTATAGTACCTATAAATACACAAGTTTCATAGAAAATGTTTCAGGATGTGGAACTAAATGTTAGGTAGCCTATGACACACCTACCAAAAATAGACACTTAACAAGCCATTCAGCAAAGTGACATAAGAAATCCCAAAAACAGAGGCATGTGAATAAAGTTCCAGCCATGTGTTTTAAGTACCAAATGCATGACAAATCCTTAATAGAAAATTTTTTTAACACCTCCACCTCTGATAAATACAAAAAAGACAATGTGAAACCTAGACAAAGCCAAACAACTTATTAAGTGCTTAGAAACTTTTTATAGAAGAAAGCACCATCAAAGATTTTCTACAGATTTTTTCCTCTTTCCCTTCAAAGTTCTTTTCCTTTAAAGGGAGCTTCTTTCCAAGAAAGAGGGGGAAATGCCTCAAAATCCTTTGTAAAAGCTGACCTCAATCTCTCTTTTTCAGAAAATATTGTCCCAGCATTATAACGAAAAATTTTTACTTCCAGTACTGAAGTTTTTCAACTGTGAATTATTTACTTGTGGATTCCTGTTTAGAAGCAATTTATTTAGTCCAGATCTGTAGCTTTGAAGATTATTCTACATATTTTTGATCTATTCAGAAGAAACTAACTCCAGTATTTAAATAGAAGTATTGCTCCTTAAAAAGATTTCTGTCCTCTTATTTTCTTACTTTGCCAAAAGAAGCATTTACATTTACTCAACTTTACAGCCAAGCAATATTTTCCATTTTTATCATGAGGTATTTTTATTGCCTTATTTTTATAGCTTACAATAGATAACAACCATGTGAGACAGAATGCACTTAGATACTCTCTAATTGCAAGTTGTGTTTGGATAATGTCTTAATAGCACAGACAGGTATTGAAGATTGTGCAGAACAGTACTATCACAGAAGCATAGCTGTATTCCCAGAGCAATGAGGTATCAAGAATATATCATTAAAACACACATGGATGCATTCAAAAGCTGTTCAAACTTAATAACTCCTGCTCAGCAGAGAATAGAGAATGTAGTTGTCCTGAATCCATTTGTAGGGGATGTTTACTGGAAATTTTAAGGTTGTCTCCAAACAACCTTGCGCTGTAAGGACAAGGAAATGTTTCCACTACAAGTAGTTGTGTCCTGGATCACACCTCTGTACAGCTCCACAAGCACTTTGTAGATGTAGATGCAGATGCTTGTTCACAGCTGAGGTGACCACTGTCTCTGTGTGTATCCATTTCTGTGTTCATTTGTGCAGACAAGAAGCCTTCTAAGCCAAATTTCTGAGAACCTAAGCTATTAAATTTGATTTTAAATTATATTTTTAGATATTCAAAAAAGTCAAATATTCCCCAAACAGATTTTCATGCATACACCTCATTTCACACGGTACAATTAAATCTGTATGGACTATTACCTTTATTTAGGATCAACTTTTTTTCTCCCTTCTGTCCAGAAACTACTTAATTATTTGCAAAAAATGTATTAAAAAAGTCTATTCAGTGCTGTCAACAAACCCCAGAAGTTAATCATTATTATTATGCATTGCAAACTATTAATGGCATTTAAAATACTGGTAAATATTGTCCTTGTATGCAAGATTAATTGAAAAATTAAACTGGAAAGGTACTGTTCTCAGAATCATCAGATAAATATATGCCAAAACACTAAACCCTAACAACAATTTAGCACATACTCATAGGCATACATTCACCCTGCTACCATTCTGCTTATTCTTTTAAGCACAGGAATAGTACTTACAAGAACACAGAAACACAGAATCATTAAATCACTGAGACTGAAAAGACCTACAAGAGTCCAGTATGACCAAACACCACCATTACCATTAGACCATAGTACCAAGTGTGATGTCCAGTCATTTTTTGAACACTTCCAGGCATGGTGACTCCACCACCTCGGAGGAAAGTCTCCTTCAATGCTTAACACTTTCCATGAAGAAATTCTGTCTGATGTCCAACCTGAATCTCTGTTGGCACAGCTTGAGGCCGTGTCCTCCTGCCTGGACACAGCACAAGAGGTGCAGCCTCGCCAGTGCCCAGCACAGGGGGACAGTCACTCCTCTGATCCTGCTGGCCACGCTATTTCTGATACAGGCCAGGATGCCTTTGGCCTTCCTGGCCACCTGGGCACACGCTGGCTCAAATTGATCTGCTATGAACCAGTACCCCTGGTCCTTTTCCACTGGACAGCTCTCCAGCCACCCTGCCCCCAGCCTGGAGCATTTCAGGGACTTTTTGTGACCCAAGAGCAGCGCCTGGCACTTGGCCTCGTTGAATCTCACACTGTTCTCTTCAGCCCATAGATCCAGCCTGTCCAGATCCCTCTGCAGAGCCTTCCTACACTCCAGCAGATCAGTCGTCCTGTCCACCTCAGAGTCTTCTGCAAACTTAGTGAGGATATACTCCATTCCCTCATCCAAAACATTGATAAAGTTATTAAACATCACTGGCCCAAATACTGAGACTTGAGGGCCCCACTAGTGACTGGCTACCAGCTGGATGTGTCACCACTTACCACCACTCTCTGGGCCCAGCCCTCCCAGCAAAGAGTGCATCTCTTCATGCAATGGACTGCTGGTTTTTCCAGGAGGGTGCTGTGGGAGACCACAGGATTTACTGAAGTCCAGGTGGATTATAACCATTCCCTCATCTACTAAAAGAATCACCTGGTCAAAAGAGGAAATAAGGTTGGTTTTAAAAGAAAATCATGTTGGTTAAGCAGGGCCTGCTTTTCCTAAACCCATACTGGCTGTGTGTGATCCTCTGATCGTCCTGAAAACATCAGGTACAAAAAATTCAAGAAATTTCCATTACTAGCATATTCCTCATAGATGCATCAGAGTTATTTAATGACTTCCATCCAGTAGTCTTAACACTTTACTAAGCACAAAAACATAGGTCCCTGATGTACCAAGAAGTTATTCTGATAGCAGACAAGCTAGACTCTCTTTCCATCATTGTCATTCCTAGTATGCATTTGAGAGCAGCTCTTCTCACAAACATTGCAGTTCACTCCAAGGTTTATAGTAGCAAACACTTTAATATTGCAGATCTTGCAAATATTAAACCAGAATGACGTTAAGCAGAATTTGCCCTGAAAATACACTTGACCACCAACTCAGGCCCCTGCTGCCCTGGTCTGGCTGTGATCAGCACTGGGGTCCAGAATGCTCCCTTTGATGCAGTGTGTGTGGCTAGTGGCCTTAAACAAGTTGAATGCTGTTTTACAAAACACTATTTCCTGCAATGTCCAGAGAATTTCCAAGGAAAGTACTCAGGACTTGTTCTTTTACACTTCGATTTTTTCAGGTTCTGCACAGGACATCAACCTTTCCACCTGCCAAAGAAGCAAAAAAAAGAAAACCTTTTTTAGTGCTAACAGTTAATAATTTTAATTCAGTCCCTAGAGTGTAGTATAACCGGTAATTTTAATGGAATATATTGATCATGACAAATTTTAGTTATGGGATGCAATCTCTGCAGAACTGGTTTCTTTCTTCCTGTCACATTCCTCCTGGAGAAAAAGAAAAAGTTAAGCCATCTACTTACAACACAAGCTTTCCTACTTAAGCAAATAGGAAAACTCACACACTGCATTTATACTCTCAACTGGATTTTATTAAACCTTTCATTTTCAGGAACTTAATTCCATTCTGCAAATATTCATTGTAGAAAAGGGGAAATAAATCTAAATCTTATAAATTCAGAATCTCCTTCATGGATTTTGTCTCAGAGCAGAATAATAGACTGCAGTTTGACAAATTTGTCTTTACAGGTGAGACATTGCATTATCTAGTTAATATATATAATTAACAGAAGAAAGGGGAAATTGGAATAGAAATTTTTTAATAAATTCTTTGTTTGAAAGGGACATGTAATAAACTGTACTAGCTGCATTGCTCTTGCTCTTAAGGAAATCTTGAGAAAGATATCACCATTAATCCAGGATTTTGCTTAATTTATTTGCAAAATATAAAAAGTATTAAAAGACTTCTGCTTTAAGTCATATTAATATTTGCATTCTTTCAAAGATTTTTCACTATAAAAATTATCTATAGAAGTAATTATAAACAAAATACACTAGATCTAAACTAATCTAAAAGAAATCATTATCTACAAAAGAAAACTTGAAAGAAAAAAAAAACATTCTTCTATTCTCTCTGTATATAAAGTAACATAACTACTAAAATGTGATTCAGTTGGACATAATTAATTAAATGAAAACTCCGTAAGAGCCTGCTGGCAAATGATAATACCACCCCACAACGCATGAGTCCTTGTCTTTTATAGCATTTGATTTCTTGTTTTAATCAGCTATGATTGTAGTATTTTTTTAAGAGATAAATTTTAAATTTCTGTCTAAAGGGAACCATGAATTTATTTGTAATAAAAAAATGGAAAATTTTATCTTATTTAAAAATTGACCTTATGAAACCTTTTTTTCTTTTTTCTGTCATTTTGTTTGCTCGCTGTTGCTTAAAATCAGATTTCAGTTTTTCTGTTATGGGTATAAACATTTCTAAATGTTAGATCAATGAAAACCTTTTTATTTCCTTCTAGATGCCAACTGATATTTAGAATGGCTTTAATTTTCTTTTTTAATTCCTTAGTTCTCTGATTTTTAAATGCAGGACTTATTAAATATTAGTTTTAGTGTAGTTTTGTCATAAATAATATCACTTTAACCTGTAAGCTATTATTTTATGCATTTTCTCTTTGAAAGGTACCTCTCTTAAAAAAGTATGGAAGTCCCTGCTTAGAAATGAAAAATTAAGTTTTCTTTCACATAAAAAATGAAACCAAAACACAACAATGAAAAAATCACCAGCCAACGAAACAATCAACTAAAAACCCCTCAAAACCCAACAGCACCAAACCAAACATAAAAAACTCAGTTGTTAATCAAAAGGTGAAAAAGGAAACTTTTAAGAAGGATAACAAAATACTAGACATGAACAAAAATACAGGGAAAAAAGTACTCCTTTTGGGTTCCCACTGGTGCAGGGTAGTACAGTTCCCTCCCAGTCTGTAATATCATGCTGAAGACTTTTCGTTTTTCTTCTTTTTTTTCTGTTTAAAAAGTGCCTCTCTTGTAGTCATTTCCCCCTCCCTAATTTCAAATCAGAAATGCTTCTAGCTCTATGGAATATGTTAAACCTACAAGCTTCTCTCTTATCAGCTGACTGTATCATAGCCTGGAACTTAGGAAACTGCTCTTAAGATAATAGGAGACTGAGAGAATATGCTGCTTGCTCTGACTTAGACTGAGTGGTCTGTTAATGTGACTTCTTATCTTAGAAGCATTCAAAGAGAAAATGAGAGAACAGATTTCAGTACCATAAGCCTCTGGTAAAAATGAGACCTTTTTCTCGAGATGAGGGCTTGAGGACATGGTATCAAGATGTTTTCTGTTAGAAGCAGGGTGGGAGAAAAATGAAACCGAGTTTCACGCAGAGAGAGGAATCAGGGTGCAGAGCCACACAAGCCAATCTCTTGCTCACAGCCTTACATGACTCATGCTAATCACTTGCTACCTTGCTGTCTTGGAGCTGTGCTGCAGAAGAGTACCATTCCATGCTGCTGGCTGCTGAAGGACAGCTGAACACTGTGTGCCCATTAGAGGGGAGACAGAAATGATTGCTTATCCAAAGGAGAGGAAAAACCCCCTAGAATCTAGCAGTTATATTTCTGTGTGTAAGCACTAACATCTCTGACCCAGTCTGGATATCTGATTCTGCAAATGTATGTTATGATGAATTAGGTTTAAGTACTGATTACAGTGAAATAATTGCTAGCAGGGAAAGCTGATGTGTATAGGAGAGATCAAGCCATAATTTCTTGTTTTGTGGCAGATTCAAGACTGGAAATCTCTAACAGATCTACAGAAAATGTATGTACAAAAACAGATGTGGAAACTGCAGGGGTTTTTTTGTTTTGTTAAAGTTTACTTAAGGTAAATTTCTCTGGTGACATATAAAGCACAGCAGAATCTATGGATTGTTAAGGAATATTGTGGACCTGGCTCTGTTCTGAATCTAATTAAAATGTGGAATAAAATTATGATATTTTTTAAAAAATATGTATGACCTTTATTAAAATCAGACTATAAATTAAGGCTAGAAGCCAGAATAAAAGTTGAAGCTAGGAGACAGGATCTTGTCTGGTGCCAACAAGTCTGTCTATGCCTTGGTTCCTCAGGAAACAAGCTCTTGGAGTTCCTGAGTCTCTGTTCATTTATCTGTGAAGTGATCATTAGCAGAAGCAAACACATCTTGAAATGTGAAGGTCTTGTGAGCTTTTTGAAAATTACTGTTTTTTACAAGGCAATACTGAAGCTTCTTCCTCTTACACTTTTCACCTCATAGCAGGGCTGTTAGTACATGCATAGTTTGGAAACAAGCATAAAATTGTCACTCTCACTCAGTAATTAGGGAACAGGAGAAGTAACTGGCATTTCTCAAGGAATGAGAAAGAGAAGAGATGCCAATTAAAGGCTGAGAGAGGGAACCAAATTGAGAATTGTATGGAAGTGTCTTAATGGACCTATAACAGCAGTATTGTAGAAGAAGCTTGTAGGGAGTAGGCTTTGTTAGTCCTAATTGAGAAAGAGCTTCTCTGAAAAATATTTTGTTGCAGGTGTCAAATAATCTTTAATTCCCTTTCAAGTCAACCATTGAGAGTCTAAAACTGTGAATAGAATTTATAGCATCTTACTGCTTAGAAGAGCTGTGAAAATATTGCATATATTCATTTTTTTTTAATATGTTATCCTTTTCTATCAGTTCAAGATTTGATCTTGATTCCCTCTTCTCTATTCCTCTTCCATCTTTAATACTGCAATCTGTGAAAGAATATATCAGAAAGAAAATTGCTCTTGCAGAAGACTCTAATAAACATGTCAGCTGCATTATATGGAAACTGTTTATCCAGAGTTGAAACAAAATATTAGCATACGAGAAAATCTGAACACATCCTTGGTGTCTTTAATTTTCACCTTTGGTTGGAGAAAACATTTCATATTGTTGTTTAAACTTTTTTTTAAAATCAAAATTAAAAAATCTATCAGCATTTCCTGTTAAAAATGTGTTGGTTGCCATGAGTTTTTGGGAGATCTGTTCTGTATATAGATAAATTCAGGACATGTGTACTTTGAATATCATTGGCCATGAATTATAATAGGCCAAAAGAACATCATACTATTTTTAAACTTAATTGCTTCCAAGCATATAAAACTAGTCTTTTAAAAAACCTGTGAAGTGAGAGGAGTGTCTTACTTCAATGCTATTACCTTTTTTATAACTCTTGTCCCTTTAAGGACCTTTTTTCAAAAGCTACGTTTTAAAAGATTCATGCTGGGACATTATACCTATGAAATGCCACCTACTTACTATTTTCTGACTGTGTGACAGGTGAAACTTGCTGAAAAAGTGACCTTCAGCAGGAGACAAAGTGCAAGGAAAAATATAACCAACCCATATCACATATGTAGTGACACAATACATGCAATATCACAACTTTCTCTTTCTAGAGAATGAAAAGTTGGTGATGCAAAGTCTGACGACAGACAGTGGAAGATGAAAAATGAGGTAAAGTCTGACAGGTTTTAAATACCAGGCTTCAGAAATAGGCAAGATTAGAAGTAAAACAATATGTAACAAAGAAACCAGCACATAATAAAACAATCCAATCTCTGAAATCAGAATCTTGTCAAAAAGAGTCAGGGATAGTAAAATGGATCACAGGCTGTAGTAAATAAATTAATCTGGGAGTCTTGGTCTCTGGGATTGTCTTTTGGTGTTCTATATGATTTTTTAAAATTAGACATATGTAATGCTGTTCCTCCTCTTTAATATTTTCATTAAGAAAATACCAAATTAACTAAAGAAAGGTATGAATGACCTTTTGCAAGATTTTTTTTTCACTTGATTAGCCTCTGTTAACTACATACATTCAATCTCTTACCATTGACAGAAAACTAGTCTGGTTCATATGGAATTATTAGGTATTAATGCATTTTGTATTTTTATCTATAGCTCATATATTCTTCAGTTTTTGAAGTCTCTTTGTCATAAGACCTATCCAGAAAACACCTGAATGTTATACTAACATGTGAGGTTTCAAAATGTATTTCCTTAAGGCCTTCAAATAAAATAAAATCTTCCCAAAAAATTTTAAAGTACTCTGTCAGAAGTTTTCACTAAAAACGGTAAATTTTGGGGCTTCTTCCTCCCTGTCTTTTCACTTCTTTCTGAAATTTTACAGGAGTCTCCACCTGAGACTAAAAAAGCTATGCAGAGAAAACACTGTTTACATTGCAATATTTTTTTCCATCCCACCCTCATTGTCACAGAGTCAGCAATATAGTCAATAGATACCCTGTATATCTAAGTGCTCCTGACTTACCAGGCATATTTTTTCTAGCTTCTGCTCTACCCTTGCTAGAAGTTTCCTGCCAAATATTAGGATATCCTTTAATCCCAGTTCCCATTTTTGTTGATGAAGTTAATATTCATGCAGAAGTTAAGTCAATCAAAAATCCATTGATTAATTACTCACCTTGTAAAAAAAAAAGGATACAAGTTCATTTTAAAAGTGGATTGGGTTTTGGATAAGGAACTCAGCTTAACTTAGAATCTTAGTTTTCCTGTGGATCTGAAGATGGACTTATTGTTTGGGTTGGTTTTTTTTTTTTATTTTTGCAGTGATATATTAATATGGGAACAGAATTTTGTTCCTTGACATGAGGTTATCCATCTGTAACACATCTACAAATGCAGTTTTATGGTCTGGTTTGTACAGTCCTAGAATGAAGGTTGTATATTCTGCTGCACTCTGTCAGACACTCTGTCTTTTATTGGTGTATCCTCTTATTTTGAGCACTGAAATTCCTCCAAACATATTTCTGCATCTGTAAACTGTGACCTCAGAAATGTTTTGGCAAGTTTGGTTTCCTTTGGTTTCCTTCATACCTTGATGCCCAGTGTATGACGTTTACCAAGCTGCACATGAGGAACTTTGCTGCCATTGATGTCTGTGGAGCACACACCATGCAATATATTTACTACCATCAGAAAAAATGGAATTCCCCACACTGGCTGTGATGTATGATAAAAATGTAGAGACTTAAGGCAGTATAGTAAGCCTCTAGGAAAAGAAAAAAACTTCCTATGATTTACTACAGAAGTGATGTGTGATTCATTAAGTCCCTGCAGCGCAAATCCAAGGTGTGAGGGTATTTGGAAAATTATCACCCAATAATTGCCTTGTGTTTAGGTTTTTCTTCAAATATGTGTTTTCATCCTCTCTTGTAGATATGACATTGTTCTAGAGACATCTTTGGTCTCTGGTCAGTCTCACTTCTATTGTTATGAGCAGAAGAACACAACCAATTTTTTGAACTTTGAATGCAGTCATCTACATTTTCTGGTAACATCTTGATAGACTTTTTCAAAAACTTTTCCCAGATCATGCTGCTTTCCCCCTTCTCATGTTCCCACACATATTCCTTTGCAGGCACGATGGGGGTGAATTATATGAATTGTTCTCACCTATGACAGGTGGTGAAATGCATTTAAGTAATCTATTCTAGCTAAAATCAGGGATATGAAAGTCAGTCCACAAAACCTTTACTTATTATTTAATTATGTCCTTTCTTTTGCATGATCAGCTCTCCTCTCCTCTTATTTACCTCCTGCTAGTCACTTAAAACTAACTGCTGGATTTTAATTGCTTCTTTTTTTACATTAAGCACGATATTTTTTATTGTATTCTCTATTACCTCCCATCATTGCTCCTAACTGAGGGTTAGAACTAGTTTTTAGTGGTTTTCAAGGTGGTGGAATTGTCACTAGAGAATATGTTTTGTACTTCATACACTATAATTTTTCACTAATTTAATTCCTATATTCTCCACAGCTTTGCTTCTATGTGCAATTTCTTTACTCCAGGGGAAAAAAAAAAAATTAAAAAAACCCAACAAAAACCCACACAGACTACAATTTTTTATTGCAATGGAAAGCTGTGCAAAAAATTGATAGTCCAGTGGCACTTCAAAAGTAACTATAAAAATTTAAATCTGTCATACATTATTATACAAATCAATTATTTCCTTAATATTTATGTATGTAGTTCTTTTTACTTTAAAATTGATATTTAAACAACATATATAAAAATTGAATTATTATAACTTTTGAAAATTTTTATTACTTTAATCTTATCTATTAAATGACTCTTTTCTGACATTTGCTTGTAGACAACAGTAACACTAGCCACACACTTAATATATGACATTGCAACTCTTTTAGTAGAAAAAAAATGTGCAACTCTGTAGAAAAATACCAGTAATGAGAGCTCATTCAGGCTAGAAAAATACAGATATTATGTATCAGCAATAATTCAGATAAGGGCCACATGAAAAACTCTGCTTGCTAAAACCAGCAGTCTTTGAAAGACAGCTTGGAATAGTTCACAAATCGGAAATGTAAAAAGTCTGCAAATAGGAGATTAAAATCCAGTGTGTACTGGGAAATACAGAAAAATAGTTTGACAATGTAGTCCTTCTGCAAAAACCTCTCTACAATTTAAAAACAACAAAATGAGTAAGAAGCAGCATTAAAGGCTAGAAAGCAGAACACAAAATAAAATACTAAACCACTATATTTTTAAATAAGGAAACTGATTCACTGATTTTTCCATTGTGCAACTGCTTTTACCTCCTTTCACTTCAATAGAAACACCCTTCTGCTTTCATGTGCCTTTCAATATTTGCTAATTTATTTTTAATATAGCTGTTCTGTATATGGGTTAGCTAGTTAATTGCCTGATTAAGTATTATTCTATGGATAATTCCTTTTACTTTGGAATCAGTACAATACTGCATGCAGATATTATTCATAAAAGCATTTAAAACAGTATAGTTATAGAAAGAGTTTTGCACTATATTTTTGAAAATTTTTTCATGCAAGCAGAATAAGTTGAATGCCCAGATGACAGATTGAATATAACAGAAATATTAAGAACTGAAACAATCATGGTCCCTGTCCTCTGTGCCTAAAAGAAACATTGGTAAATTAGTATTAAAGGTAGGTAAGGTTCTTCTCTAAAAGAAAAAATTTGAAACAGAGTAAAAATTCAACCTCTGAGTAAGTTTATCTTGACTTAAGGTCATGACTGGCATAATGAAACCATACAAATAAAAATCAAATTGATCTATATGGTAATATTAGATTTAATGCTACATTAATTTGATGATAAGGGTGTCTTCTCTGATTTTGTTCATGTGTTTGACATTCATTCTGCAGAACTAACTGTTCTGCAATAAATTTTTTGCGTTAAAAACCTTCATTTATATTTATCCTTTATCTGATTCTTTTCTAGGTCTAGACATTACACTAGCCCATACCACTAGAGCAGATATGTGCTGGAGAAATCAATTTATGAAATCTTGGAACTTAATGTTAACTGTGGATTTTATAGATATATATAATACTTTTCTTAAAAGGCAAACTTTGTATTTTATAGATTAACTCTTGGCTTGTATCAAGGGGAAGGGCCTAATTTAATAGCCAACATTTGGCTTTCCTGACTTTTCATGTCTATGAGTTTTGTAGATATATCACAAAAAATTCTACATCAAATACTCTTTTTATTACAAATACTCTTTTTATTATAGAACTGAAATAGTTATTGAAAAAAAACCAACATATTTTCTTATGGCCAATATAGAGGACTGTGTCTCAGGATTTTGCTCCAGCCCAGAAGAATAGTTCCTAGAATCTGTGTGTTCCAATTCCTATTTGAGTGGCAGAATCGTCTGCTTATTCTTCCTGCTGCTTTCAAATTTTAAAAAAGAATTTGAAATTTATTTCCCATTGGGAGTTTACATCATAAGTATAGATAATTCTTTTAAAAACCCCAACACCACCTAATTTCCCTTTGTTTTGTATCCTTTACCATTAATTTTTTGAAGCTTCCTCCTACAATATGGGGTTACATTTTGAATAATGGATATTTAGCAAAATATTTATTTCTGGATATAAGGGATTTGCTGAAGGTTTCCCTCTAGTCTTTGGGTGATAAAGAAATGCTGTCATCACAAAAAGCAATTAATCTCATTTTTCTTAGACAATAACTGAAAGAATAGGCAAGTTTACAGGCACACCACCTTTCTTGAGCTGACATATATTTTCATTATGAGCAGATTCATTTGTAGACTGGAGTATAGTGGTATTTTATGCCAAAGTCATGTTACAAGGCTTAGTTAATTAATTAATTATTACAAAGCACTTTGAGAACCCTGGAGAGAAGACATTATAAAAGTATGTGATGTTATTTTAATAATTTTCCATTTAGCTGAGTGGAATGAATTACCTTAGAGCCCTCAGGGTTCTGTGCCTGATTAAGGACTGTTGACTGCATTACAGAAAGTACAGTTTCCACTTCCCTTCTGCTTGGCAACCTCCCAACTTGTACTTGGCAGCTAGTAAAAAAGAGGACTCTGTAGATTTTTATATATGAGTTTTGAAATGCTAGAAAAGGTTTTAGAAGAGCAGACTTCAGCTAATTTCACCTAATCATAATACCTGGGAAGTTGCTGTGGAGAGAAAAATCTGGATGAGTTTTAATGAAAACAGAGAGAACTGCAGCAAAAACATTCTCTTGGTGGAAAGCCCTGAATTTCTGAGAGGGGTTCATCACAACCAAAAACAAAGTTAATGCGATGTATTTTTCCTTCAAAAGAGCAAAAAGGGAAATTGTGAGCAGTAAGCCTCACCTCTGCCCCTAGATAGATCTTGGAGTAATGGAATCAATCTCCTTCCTTAGATGTAAAAAAACAGGACAGAAATCAGGAGCAGTCAATATGAATTTTTCAAGGATGAGGCCTATTCAGTCGTCTTGCCTTCTACAAAGGAGTTGCTGTCTTTTTGGATGACAGGAGAGAGGTGACTGTGACACTCCTGGATGCAGATCTTGTGAGACTCTCACTTGTATTCTTAGTTGGGAGTTGATGTTTTGAACAGAGTACTAGGTGATAAAAATGAATGGATTGCTAAGCTCAGAGGGTGTGAATCAATGAGCTGGTGTCCTCTTGGTGACTGTAATAGTATCAGGGGGACACTGGAATCCATCTGGCCCATTATTTTAATTGTTCAGTAATGTGAACGATGGCAGAGAGCACCCACAGGAAATTTGCAAAAACAATGAAGCAAAATAACTAACTCACACATTTAAAGAATGATCTGCAGTTCTGAGGCACCTTGATAAACTTGATTAAGCAGGCATAAAACTTATGAAGCCTTTCAAGAACAGAACTGGATGCTGTACTGGAGTCCACACTTCAAACCACAAACTGGACTTCCTTTAGGAAAAACTCAGCAAAGTGGTTTTTGACCTCTACCCTGTGCTAATAAGGTTACATCTGGGATACTTGTGTCCATTTCTGGAGGAGTGTTAAGAAACTGGAGTGAATCCAGCGGATTGATACTGTCCTGTGAAGGGGCCTTGAGCAGAGGACCTACAAGGCGGCTTTATTTCTTTACAATAAGTCTTAATGAACTCTTTCACTATAAAATTCTGGTGAACATCCAGTCTACAGGATCATGCCAGAGCTGATCTAAAGTAATCATCTTAAAACATACACAATGTAGGTATAGTGCCTCCAGTTCCATCTCTTTGCCTTTGCACAGTCACTCAGATCAAATATTTTTTCTAATATAGGTGTAGTCTAAATCGTGCTCAGCCTAACTAGATTTCACCCTGGCTGTATAAATCACATTTTAGCATACTTATCACAACTTCTGCCTTGCTATGGAACTGTAGTCTCTCTCTTTTTGAGCTGAATATCCAACACTCAGGACAGAATTAACTCAGGTGAGGGAATGAAGAAGAATGAGAAGCATGATACTGCAGCATGGGTGGTTAGATGCACAGCTCTGTCTGCCTCCAAGCTCCTCACAAGGTAATACCAAAAACCTGTCCTCTTTCTGCTCCTGTGTTTTTCTGTTTTCCTAAAAAAAAGTTTCTACTCCAAGGAAAATTTTCCACCTGTATCAATGAGTTGTAATCTTTGTAGGCATGGATGTCACTCTGGGAGTGGGACTGAAAAATTAAATCTGTTTTCCTTGTTTTTCTGTTGCTGATCAGTGAGCTGTTAGATTTCAATATCCTTCTGACAGGTCTGACTCTGCATGAACTGAAACGGATCCTAGATGATTGATTTCAGAGAAAAGGCCCCAAGTGTTTTATTTAGATATGGCCCATTGCCTCCTTTGCTAAAGCTGTAGTTTGAAAAGCATCTAAATCCATGGTTCTAAGATTTTTAAAAGCTCATTCATGAATCAATGCCAAATAAATTGAGAAAATGCAGCAAGCAGCAATAGAAAAAAATAAATAATTAAAAACAAGGGAACACTTCAGAGTTTTGTTCAGAGATGCTCATTCCTTATGCTGAGCACCGTGAGAAACAACAAATTAAATAAAAGTTATTCTTAAAGCCTCAAATGCCATGAAAAATCTGAAAGTACATGGTTTCATTATGAAACCATGTAATGTTAGCTCATAAATTGTCAGGAAAGAAAAAAATGCCCAGTTAAAAATTTCAAGCTCGAACCTACAATGAGGGGTTTCATAATACAAAAAGTAACCTAAAGACCCCATCAATATTTCTCCCTTTCTAATTGAGTTATTATACGAGCAGGACCTGTTATGTATTTTGGATTTGTCAATTCACAAGTCAAAATAAATGCTAGTACAGTAGGAATACAAGAACTCAGAACTTCTTCAAAATTATTTGTATCTAGAAATTGATATGGTATAGGATGATATGATATAATTACATATGCATTTTTTTTTAAATAATATGGACCCTTGACCTATTTTTCTGAATTTCATATTGTTCTGTATAATATTTTTTCTATATGTGAAGACATTGTAATTTTTTATAAGAATTATCAATACACACATACGATCTAAAGAATGTAACCAATTTATTTTTTAAAAAATCGTCTTTTTTTTTTTTTTGAGAATTTTCTGACTACGCATAGACATTAAAATGTCCACACACAGTTTGTGTATTGCTTAAATTCTTCTATCAGCAATTGTTAGCATGTTAGAAATGGAAAATTGGTACCATATTCATTTCACCTAAAAAGCACTCCCTATATTTTTTTGTTTCCTGAGACTGTCTCTTCAAAAAAATCTTAAAACAATTTAACTAAACTTAATGAAAAATAATGACACTGTGATGCAAAATCATGTAAATGAAATGTCTTAATTTCTAATTTCTGCTTCACTTTTGCATTTTTTACACAGTGGCAGTAATTGTTGGCTTCCCTTAAGTTCCTTTTTTGCTCCTCACTTCACAGATTTTTTACCGTTTTTCCCTATATAATCTCTGTATAGGTGTGTAGAGGAAGAGGGTCATTCCCTTTTATATCTTTGGTTTAAGCCATGTTGATACCCTTTTTTCACAAAAATTTCAAGACAAGAAAGAATGTTTCTTTTATGAACTGTTATCTCCAAGGAGGGCTTTATAACATTGCAATGTCAAAACAAAACAAAACAAAACAAAACAAAACAACAAAAAAAAACAAAACCAAAACAAACCAAAACAAAATGTCATTTAGAAAAAGAATCTAAGAATAAAGTTATTTTTAGTAGGCTCCATTACAAAATAGAAAAACACTTTTATAGCCCTCCCATTCTTCATTTCTTGAATTTTAAAGCTTAAAAATAAGAAAAGTTAGTGAGTTTTCATTCAGAATTTGATCCTGGGGTTGATCATGCATGCAGTAAAGCACCTTTAACACAAGGCTTCCAGAATAAAAAGTCATGATAACATTTTTAAAAAACTATTTGCTATGAAAATTCTTTCATATTCACTTTAAAATAACTGAAGATTAACACTCCTTCCACTTCAAATACATGCTGGAAAATGCATGAAATTTTTATACAAAATTCTGCATTGAATTGAAAAAGTAGTTTGAATTGTAATCTAAGAAGAAATTCATAATAAAAATTCATATTAAAAAAAATGCCTCATGAATCTTACACCAGATTTGGTTTTACAAAGTACATATTCCTCTCCTCCTGGATGACTTCAACCTTTTTGCACTTGCTTGTGCAAGGGGACAGCAGTTAACCACAATCAGCAATTTCTAGGGAAAGCCATTACTTCCATCACAGCAAAGCAGTGGAAGCTGTGAAAAAATGATATTCACTACTATGATTCTCACATATTTTCTTTACACATTGAAGTTAGAATGTCAGTACATATTACTTCAGCATTTTACTCTGCATCCTGACAGGATATTTTACTTGGAATAGCACTGCTATTTGAGGCACAATAAAAAAGCATTCCAATAAATTGAAAATGCTCTTAAACTTCTTGAAATAAATGGACTGTATATTTGTTCTTCATGGTAATCTTGAAGAGCTTTACAATCAGATGTCTTTTTGCTGCTGCCATCTGCATGTTCCTGAACTCATTCAGGATGTCATACAGCTCTGAATAGAAAGCCTCATAAGGTCATTTTCTGCCTTAAAGCTTTACACTTAAAGGATTTGGCATATCTGCAGTTGCAAAATGCAAAGCATTTCACCCAGAATAAATTTCCTGTCAAATGACAATTTATATCTGTGCAAAGCACAGCTTTTGTTTATGCATCACAGGTCTGATTATGTATAGATTAGCTGAACCCAAGAGAGGTTCTTAACTTTTTCTAGTAGACAGTTTGAAGGAAGAAAGCAGCTGGAAACCTGTGTGACAGAATATTTTTTAAATTAACCCAGGAACTGAATTTTACATGCATTTTCCTTACTCTATTATCCCAAGCTCTGAGACAGTGGTACAGATTTAGAATAATTCCATGTTAAATTAGGACTTTGGATGGAGCTGAGCTCACTAGGGATGCATTGTGTTTGGCTTTTAGTTTTAATTTCTCTGAGAGTGTGCTACTTTTTCTGAGAGTAGGTTTTATCATTACTTTTTATTTATACAGTGGAGAGCTTTGGACTATCATCAGTCAATGAAGAAATATGTAATGAAAATCAAGGCATGCCTAAAAGATCTTTCCAGGTGAGACCCTTAGGATAGCAGAAATATAGATGCACAAAGAAAATTAATCCAGGTTTTTGAGAAGAAAAACAGTGAAGGACCCTTTCTTAGTCATATATATATTTTATGTTAAAAGGCCACTTTATATAGAAACACATATTAGGAAACTAGCAGGTAAAGATGAAGATATTAGTGCCTAAGAAAAGCAGGTATGTTGGAAGCACTCTGGAAACTTAAGTTCATTCAGCTTATCTGGGCATTTCTAAATGTATATTACCTTATCCTTTGGTAGAAAGGAATAATTTCTGCATTTATCCAGCTCTCAATATCAAAATAGCATCTTTCAAAAATAAAAGTTATAACGATTGATATTTAATCTTTAACTATGAAATAGCAGAATTTAAAAAATGGTGCATGAAATGAAAAGAATATGAACAAATGTGGAAAATACCCCAAGGCTGCAGAACTTACTATTGTTTGTCATAAACATCTGTAAAAAGACAAGCCATGTTCTGCACTTGCTTTTCACCTGTGGCATAACACAGAGGAGTGATTGTAAAAACCATAAGTGTGACACATTCATCCATTTGCTTGAACTAATAATGTCTACCACATACACATGAATCCAATTTCATGACTGAAGACTTATTCAGAGTCTAAGTTTTTGGAAGCAAATTATGACTTTTGAATTAACAATACTTTACCTGATTCCCGATTTAAAACAAAGACTGATTCCTGATTTTAAAGCAAACTGGGTTTTTACATTTTTGGAGGCAGACCTGAAAGATAATAATAGGAAGCTAAGAAGTGAGGTTGCATTTGGTATGGGATACTTTCTCCTTATTCAACAAAAATATCTTCCACCTGTTTCTGAAAGAGGCATAATTAAGGAGTCCTAGGTAAACTTTCTGTGATGTCTGCTTTCTGAGGGAGGCTTATATCACCACAGACCAATGAACTGTTGACAAAACCCATCTATGCTTTCTGTTTAGTACAACATCAGCATAGTTCGCAAAGTTTTAAAATAGAACATAATTTAAAAAAAAAATCAATCAAGCATGCACAGAATTTAATTTTTCTTTTCAACAAAATATGGATTCAGGAAAGAGAGATGGAGAGTTACAGTGCAGCATTAGGCAGTGGGCTGGAGAGATAACACTGTTACGTGAGAAAATAGGGACCTAAAAAATGATCCTGTTTTGGGGGTGGGCAGTTAATTTTAATGCTGATAGTAATTTTCTACATATTGTGATGAATTAAATAGTCAAATGACTATCTAATCACAGTTAGCTATTGAAATGTGTTGGAACATTGTAAACTATTGGTGAAGAACTTATTAGAAAATAGCTGGAAGAAAATAATTCAAGCACTGTCCTGATGAAAAAAACCCCAAGTTTGGGAGTTTTTTTTGCCTGAATACAGCGAAAGAAATACAGAAAGTCACACATATAGATTAGAAGTGAAATCTTGAAAGCTGTTACTCTTCATATAGAATCAAAACATTAAATACTACAAAGTAATATATAAAACTACACAGAGCAATAAATCATTTCATGATTTAAGATAGTATTTTCATTTCCCATTGTCTTCAATGATGTTCCCTCATCACTGTCCTACTTTGAAAATGAGTATTTTATTTGTAGGCTGAGCAATATGGGAGAAAATATTGTCTTGTAGAGCAAGGCTGGAGCTTGGGCCTTATATATGAAATGAGATTTTTGTCAGTCTCACTCCAACATTTAAAAGACTACTTTTTTCACTTAGAAAAAACAAGTTTTTAAATATTAAAAAACCCCATTTGGATTGGATTTTCAAGGTGTTTGCAAACGTTTTTCTTGCTTTTTCTTCTAAATGGTGCCATGGGAAGGCTACTGAAAGACATGGTGATTGAGGCGAATATGTTTCATTTGCATCAACATTGGTATTGTCTGAAATAAAAATTACTGAGCTAAGAAAGAAAATTTATGTGGTACAAAATGCTTAATCTTTCAATATTACTGATTTGGAAGGACATGGAACAAAGAAACAAAACTACATGAAACAAAAGATTCTTTATTTCCAGGGTTTTAGAATAATTGTCCAAATTTCCATTTATCTTGCGGTTCACTGACTAGTACAGAGAGCAGTAATGCACTTTTTAATACTCTATAGAAGAATACTTGTTCTGTTTCTAACTTAATTCAGAATTTCTGGCTTAATTCTGGGTTTTCTAATTCTCAAAAGAAAAAAAAAAGGTAGAATTTACAAGCAAAAGAGATGTTCTTCAAAAAAAGTCACAAAATCCTGAGCTTTTTAATCTCCTTTCATGGTTAATAGTTAGTTGACAGTCCTGTATGTTTATGTTTCTTTTCTAATTTATTGTCATATATAGTAATCTTTCTATGAAAAATTAGAAATTATTGGGACTTTGCCAAAAGCTTAGCTACAATTTCATGATAATCAACAGACTTCCAAAAATAAATTTTACCTGACCTTGCTTTGGGTTGGTTGATAGCTGCCTGAGCTCTGCTTTTATAAGTTATGGGAATTTTCTTCAGTGTGTAAAATAAAGACCTTGACATGTAATGACCTTGAGATGAAAATGTGGTCTTCTGTTTTAATTTACAGAAGTGAACTTCTATGGAATTATCCCATTATTCTGGTTTCTACTGTGAATCTAAAGTTTTTGGTGTTTTAATGCTACTATTTTTCTTTAAATTTGTATATATTGTTTAATGTAGCATCTATCTGCACCAGTATCTTTTCTGTGCTCTTGATAGAAAATGTGCTTTCCAATAATCTTCTGATTTTTGAAAAGTACACATATGCTTTTTTAAAAGTGGCAAAATTATGTTATGTTGGTCTGCTAGCTGAAGCCTTGTTTTGATTTATTTCTGTTATGTAATTAGAACAAATTTTGATTCTTGTAATGCTTGATTCCTTTTTAAAGGAAATAGTTAATATTAGTATTTATAGACTTTTAGTGAGGCTGAATTTGGATCAATACCTAGCATGCCCACATTCAGATATTAAATACCTTAATATAATAAAGTTGTTTACAATTTGAGCAATTGTATCAAAATGTTTAAAACCAGAACGACTTACATTTATTTAAGGAATTGGAAAGGTTTCCACTGACTTTGGAAACTTTGCACAGACTATGCCTTTACTGTAGACTTTAATGTAGCTAGAGATCAGTTGAAAGCCTGACCAAACAAACACATATTATTCTGTGTTCAATACTAATCAACCTTGACTTTGGTATTTATCAAAAATTGTAGGTTTAGGACTGGTATTTGTTAAATTTCTGTGGTTTCTCTGGATTGTATGCAACACTGAATGACATTCAGGTTTTAGGGGTTTTTTCAGTTATCACAATCTTCAGAAAATAGAATAGAATAATGCAATTACAAAGAGAACATAAGCTGAAACTTTAACCTTGACAGCAAACACATATACAAACACACAATAATTTCATGATAATGTACACTTCATTGTTCGAATTTGAACAACCTTGGGGATGTGTGCTTCATTTTAAGAATATCATTGAGAACTTTAAATTCAGTTGAAATCTGGAACAAATATTTGTTAGGATCAAAATGACTATATTAGCCATTAAATGATAAATTACATTATGATTAAACTCAAATTCAGACTGAAACATCTCATAGATTAAGTACCTGATAAGACATATCAGTAGAAAATGTTTAGAATTTATACTAAAAATAAATTTTAATATAAAAATTTAAATATCTCTTGAATAAAAATTGTTTATATGGCATAATAACGGTATAATAGTCTTTCTCCCTGTGGAGAAAGACTTGGGATGAGCATTGAGGAAAAACTTAACATGAATCAGCAGTATGTGCTTGCAGCCTGGACAGCCAAGAGAATCCTGAGCTGCATCAAAAGGAGTGTGGCCATCCGGACAAAGGAAGTTATTCCTTTCCTCTGCTCTTGTGAGACTCTACCTGGAAGGAGCAGTCTTGGGAATCTGGAGAATTCCCAGTGGACTGAGAGCTGGCAAACATTGTCCCAGTTTTCAAGAAGGGCAGGAAAAGGACCCTGGAAACTACAAGCCTGTTAGTCTCACTTCAGTGCCGGGCAAAGTTAGGGAAAAAATTATTCTGGGAGGTATTGAAAAACACCTGAAAGACAATGCAGTCGATGGTCACAGCCAGCAGGGCTTCATGAGGGGAAAATCCTGCATAGAAAACCTGATTTTATGATGAAATAACTTACCTACTTGATCAAAGAAAGCCAGTTGATGTCATCTTTTTTGGATTTCAGTAAAGCTTTCAACACTGACTCTCACAGTCTCCTTCTGGACAAAGTGTCCAGCACACAGCTGGATAAATATGTGGTAAGTGAGCAGCTGGCTGGAATTTCAAGCACAAAAGGGTTACAATGAATGGGGTGGCATAATTCTGGAGACCTGTACTGAATGGGATTCTGTAGGGCTTCATCTTGGGCCCTGTGCTCTTCAACATCTTCATAAATGACTTGGGATGGGAAGGGACACTGAGCCAGTTCACAGATGATAGAATGCTGTAAGAAGCTGTTGGCTCCCTCAAAGGCAGAGAGGTCCTGTAGAGAGACGAGTTAGAGGCCTGAGCAATCACCAAGCACGTGAAATTCAGCAAGGGAAAGTGCTGGATTCTTCACCTGGGATAGGCAACCCAGGATACATGAACAGACTGAGATTTGTGGACGGAATGAGATCCTGGAAGGCAGTGCCATGGAAAGGGACCTGGGGGCCCTGGATGATGGCAAGATGAATATGAGTCAGCAGTGCCCTGGCAGCCAGGAAGGCCAGCATTGTCCTGGGAAGCATCAGGCTAGCATTGCCAGCCAGGCAAGGGAGGGGATTGTCCTGCTCTGCTCTGCACTGGGGCAGCCTCACCTCGAGTGCTGGGCACTAAAATATAAGAAAAAAAAAAGAAAAAATTAATCTTTTAAAGAGCTTCTAAAGGAGGGAAACTGTCCTAGGTTACAATATAAAGATGTTTTCTATTCTCAACCCCAAAAGCTGCTGAAACCAGGAGGGGCATTGTTTTTTCCTTATCTCCTGTTAATGGGCCCATCAATGCCTTTCCTCATGTCTCAGAGATAACTTCTCCCTCCAGGAGCCACTTCTGTTTAATGGACCCACCACATGACTCACAGCATGATAACAGCCCATTGTGAGATGTTCTGCCCGGGGGGGAGGAGCTAAGCATCCCCACCGGGATATAAACTGGGATTTGGGACACAACAAGAAGTCTTTCCACTGGATTCCCAGAGGAAGGGCTGTCTTTTCCATTGGATCTTCAGAGGAAGACTACACCCTTTCTACAGGTTCACCGCTCCAACAGAACAACATCTGCCACTCCAAGAGGACTGCAGCCACCAATGCAACTGGACTGCTACCAACACCCTGACCAACAGGGTGTCAGGTTGTATTCTCCGTCAGTGTTTTTTTCCCTTTCCTTTCCTCAAAATACTATTGCATGTATTTTGGTTTTCCTTTTCCTAATAAATTGTATTTCTGACTTGGATTCTCTCACTGGTTTTGCTTTCAAACCAGAAGAGAAACAAAGATGGTGAAAAGCCTTGAAGGGAAGCCATATGAGGAGTGTCTGAGCTCACTTGGTCTGTTCAGCCTGGAGAAGAGGAGACTAAGGAAAGATCTCCTTGCAGCCTACAACTTCCTCATAAGGGGACAAGGAGGAGCAGACACTGATCTCTTCTCTGTGGTGAGCAGCGACCCAAGGGAATGGCTTGAAGCTGTGTCAGGGGCAGTTTAGGTTGGGTATTAGGAAAAAGATTCTTCAGCCAGAGGGTGGCTGGGCACTGGAACAGGCTCCCCAGGGAAATGGTCACAGCACCAGCCTGACAAAATTCAAGAAGCATTTGGACAATGCTTTTGGGCATATGGTGTGGTTCTTGGGGATAGTCCTGTGCCAGGCTAGGAGTTGGACTCAGTGATCCTTGCGGGTGGCTTCCAAATCAGCACAATCTGTGAACATTCTGTGAATAATGCTTACAGTTCTGGTTTCCCCAACACAAAAATGACATAGAACTGTTGGAGCAAGTCCAGAGGAGGGCCATGAAGATGATCAGACAACAGAAGCACCTACCCTAGGAAGACAGGCGGAAAAGTTGAGGAACTCAGCCTGGAGAAGAAAAGGTTGTATGGAGACCTCATAGCAGCTTTCCAGAATCTGAAGGGGGCCTACAGGGGAGCCTAAGAAGGACCCTTTGTTAGAACTGTAGTGACAGGACAAGGAGTAATGAGTAAAAATTGAAAGAGAGGAAATATAATTTAGATAATAGGAAGAGGATTAGACACTGTAACGGGTTGCTGAGGGAGGGTGTGAATGCCCCAACCCTGGAAATGCTCAGAGCTAGGTTGAATAAAACCTTGAACAATCTGGTGTAGTGGGAAGTATTCCTGCCTATAGAAGTGGGGTTTGGGACTAGATGATATTTAAAGTGCGTTTCAACCCCTTAACATTCTATGATACTATATAAGCTTGACCAAGAACCAAACAAAACCAAAAAAACACAAAACAAAATGCAAACAAACAAAAAACAACAAAAAGGAAAAAAGAAAAGAATATTGTGAGATGTTGAGTCAAAATATGTGAAAAATCTTGTGTATATATTCTAAATTCATTCATCTCACTAGCAACAACTTTAGCATATGTTAAAGAAAGCAGTCAAGTTTTTAGATCCTCGGGAGTTTTGGTTACATATTTTTTTCAGCTAAGTGAAAAAACTGAAAATTGGTTATATTTTCCTTTGATGCAGCTGACTAGTTGTAAAGGAAAATGCAAATTCCTGTTTATCTATGCTCTGGAGAAATGAACCACAAAACAATTTGTCTGCATATAATACAAGTGCTTTCAAAAAGCTGTCACTTCCAAGAGCCATTTCTCCAGACTTTTTCTGATATTCATGTTCTTGGGATATATTCTCACTGTACCAGTTATGTTTCTTTGTTTTTCCTGTGATGGCTGTGTTGGAATTTCTTTCTGTTTCGTTCATTTATGTGGTTTCTCATCATGCCTTATGTAAACTAAATGTGTATCTCTGACAGATGCTGGCTGGCTCATTTCCCCATCTCCTTGGCTTTTTTGTTTGCTTCCCTGCATTCAACTCATTGTTAAAGCACTTGTGAAAAGAGCAGTCTCAAGAGTTTGCAAAAAGATGTGGCAAAAGAAAGGCAGAGCAGAAATCCCCTTCCTACATTTAAATACAGCAGATTAGGTCCAAAGGCAGAACTATATCCTTGGATACTTCTACCTTTACCTCAAACAGCACTCTGCCCACACTGGTCAGATGCAAGAGTGAATGTGCATGCTTACAGCAGCACATGTTCTCCTGGACACCTTGATTGCTACAGCTACCTACTTGTACAAAGAAAATTCCATACAACCATCATACTAGGAATTTAATTTAGATTTAATTGCTTAATGACTTCATACATTATGTACAGATCATATAGAAAATACATATTAAAGCTTCATTTTTAAATCTTCAGGAAGTTTTAAGCAGAACAAAATGAAGGCAGGAGCAGATAATCTAGGATATTTGACCAAACCTGAAATGTTTAGAGGATTAGATGCCAAACAAGAAATTCAGTGTTTAAGGAGTATCAGGATGATACTCTTAGTCATGTGGTTTCATTTTAGATAGTCTTGTGAGAAGCAGAGATTTGGACAAGATTATCCTTATGGGTCTCTTTCAGCTCAGGATATTCTATGATTCTATCATTCTAAAATTTATCATTCCATATCACATAATCTGTGGAATTACTTGTTTTCTTATGAATTGGTTTCTCTTGAACTGGGTGAAAATAAAAGCAATATTTTTTGCAACAGACAAAGAACAAAAGACTGCTTGTGGAAGAACAAACATTTTCTTTCAGTTTATAAACAGAGATGTTGTGAAGCTAAAAATAAAATATACTATATTGTTATAAAAGCAATCAAAGCTGTTTTTCAAACTATCATAGGCTGAAAAAGTACAACCTATATATGAAGTCTTCATGTAAAAGAAAATCAGTTACAGTGCCCTAGCATAAATCTTTAATTTTAAATAAGTTTGTTAACACTACACTCATTCATCTGCTGTTGCAAATATTTTTAATGTTTCCTGAATTACAAGAAGCTTGCACTGGAGATTTCCATCAGCTGAAGCTAACCTGCATTTCAAGTTAGCAAGTGAATTGCTTAATTTACAATGGAATTGACTTATCAATGTCTTGGATGAAGGGGCAGATGCCTACTTGGCAAGTTCACTGATGACACAAAGTTGGGAGGAGTGGCCAATACCCTAGGGGGTTTGCAGCCCTTCAGAGGTACCTTGATAGGCTGGAGAGACCACAGAGAAAAACTGTCTGAAAATCAACAAAGGCAAGTGCAGGAGGAACAACCCCAGCTGGAGCATGGACCAGTACAGGCTGGGGGCTGACCTGCTGGGAAGCAGCTCTATGGAGAAGGAGCTGGGGGTCCTGGTGGAAAACAAACCATCCTGAGACAACAGTGTGCCTGTGTGGCCAAGGTCAAAGCAGGTTGAGGCAGGTGATCCTGCCCTTCTGCTCAGCTATGGTGTGGCACATCTGGAGTGCTGTGTCCAGTTCTGGGCTCCTCAGTATAAGAAAGACCTGGAGCTCCCGGAGCAAGTCCAGCAGAGAGCTACTAAGCTGGCCAAGGGTCTGAAGAACCTCTCTTATGAGGGATTCTGTTCAGTCTTGAGACTTTGGAAGAGGGGATCTTGTTAATAAGTATCTGAAGGGAGGATGGCAGAAGATGGATCCAGGCTCTTCTCAGTTGTTCCAAGCAATAGGACAAGAGGCAATGGGCAGAAACTGCCCACTTCCTCTGGGATGTACGGGAAGTTCCACCTGAACATTAGGAAGAACTTTAATATGTGGTGACCATGCACTGGAACAGATTGCTCAGAGAGGCTTTAGAGTCTCCCTCACTGGAAATACTCAAGACCCCTCTGGATGCAATCCTGCGCCATGTGCTCTGGGATGATGCTTCTTGATAGGGAGGTTGGAACAGACAACCACTGTGGTCCTTTCCAACCTGATGCATTCTGTGATTCTGTGAAAGCAGAATACTTGCATACATATATATGTGTATATGTATACACACATAAATTATATATACACACATAAATTCAATATATTTATGAAAATAAACAAAAATAAACATTGTAATGAAATAAAAAATAAACCTTAAATAAAATTACTTAAATTGTATATGTGCCTATTAAAGATATTTGCGGTTATTTTGCTCTTTTTTTATAGCATAACCTTGGTTTTGAAATTTGCATGGCAATTAATCCAAAGGCAAGAAAAGAGAATGTGAACTTGCCTTAAAGTATCTGTGCCAGTGTAAGAAAATAATTTAAAATCTCTCATTCTGAAATATTTTTTTGGAGTTACATGACTCTAATGAAATGTAATGGAAGAAAACCCTATAATGTGTATATGCTTCATGTATATCTATTAAGGAATTTCAGTTCTCTTCTGACTTGACTCTAAATCTGTCTCTTCAGACATGCACATTGATTTTGAAGATGTTGTGTCACTAAGCATGAAACATTCTTGATCCCTTGCAGTGCTGTCACTGAGATTGATAAGCCACATTATGGTTTGGTGGCCATTTAACTCTTGTGAACTTGACAGTATTTCCCTGGAGCTGAAGTGCAAGGGAAAAAAAAAATGGAAAGACAAATGTGCTGGACTTGGCTGTGCTCAGGATTGCTCTATGTACGAAATGCAGGTTTTCTGACAGCATGACCAGTCTCTTCCTCTTTGTTACCTCCTTAATAAGGAATAGAGAGGAGGCAAAATTTTCATTTAAAGCTATGCAATTCAGACTTTTTATTCTCTTAAAAAAAAAAAAAAAACCCAACATAAATTTTCCGAACTTCAGCATCAGCAATGGAGATCTACTGATTTTGATAACACATAAAATTTGGACATGTTTGACTGACCTGAAAACAGCATCACAGATGCCCAACTGATCTCCTCCCTCTTCCAGGCACCTCTGAGGGCATAAGGAACTACTAACTGAAATAAAAAAATTCTATGTGCTCTTTAATCCTTGAGTAGAGGTCCAGATTGTTGAGCTGAGTTTATAGTTCAGTACATAATTAAATCAAGGAAAAAAGACCAGAATCTCCATGAACCGGTTCTTGGAAGATTTACTGTACATATATTGACAAACTTCTGCTAACTGATAAAACTTGACTTGGTCACCCACAAACAAACTCCCAAGCCATTTTTGATGCTCAAGTGCATTCAAGTTGGCTGCCCAGTGCTGGCAGCTGGGAGACACTAAGCTGTCTCCCACCGCAGCTGGAGGCAGGGGAGACGCCCTCAGGCATCACAGGTGAAGCCTATGGTTAAGGAAGGAACAGAAGGAGTCCTGGGATTCTCAAGGGACAACATACTCCATCTGTAGCCCAAAGCTCAGTTCAAGGACAGAAGTTCAATCTCAGTTTTGTGATCCATCCTTATTTTTTGCTTCATCTGTGTGATTAGCAAATTGATTCCTACAGACCACTGTACTCCTTTTCATTTTGGTTCAAGGGCCTGAAAAACTTTAATGTGTCTGTTGTGTTTGAACTGTCAAAATGATGTGCCACAATGTGGTTCTGACAGTTTCTTCTTTCAAGTACCTCAGGATCTTTTGCCCTAAAGCTATGTAAAATCCAGTTTCATTTCTCATTTCTCAGGTTTACGTAGCATGACAGTGGGACCATTTGTTGTCCTAGGGAAGGATGTGCAACCTTCACAAAAAAATTGGTATATAATTGTATTTTATAAGTAGGTGTTATCTGAATTTGCTGCATAATCAATATTATGTGTAACACTAACTAAAGAGCTAAAATTCAATTGTGACATAATTCAGCATTTGCAAATAGAAGCAAAAAAATATATTAATTAAAAATCTGATGATTTTCTGATGCTAGAGTGCTGTAAAATAGAAATGTTATTATGATTATTTAATCAAAACGTTACTTAGCTGAGGTAATTATATTCAGCCAAGATCGATCAATACAATTAGCTATCAGTTGTATAAACTGTAGTAAGAACAGCTGTATAGAAAATTACTGTAACTGGAAATACTGGAAGATTTTTTTCAATAAACAAGAAACCAATTTTAATTTATTATTAAGTTTAATTTACTGCACCTCTCTAGCTTTGTGTTCTCTTCAAGTTATTAGTATAGTTATGCTCTACTGTGCTATTATTCTGATCTGTGATGTAGGAAAGTGGCATGAAATTTCCCAAATTTATTACCTGAGGAAAAAATTACATAGACAGATAAGATTCTCTAAAGACGCAGAAATCCTTCAAGATGTAGAAATTTAAGTAGGGCTTTCAAAACTGAGGTTCAGTAGTATTTTGAAATCTTCAAAATATTTATTCCTGCAAATGCTTGTGAGTTAAAGCATATATTAATCGTGATCTTGCGGAATAGCGCTGTGTTCCCAATGTCTACAGAGAATGAGAAGCTCTGAAATACACAGAAGACTGGCCTGGCTTGCCACCTGCATTAGAGCCCAAGGACAGTCTCAGATACTAATGGAGCACAGTTTTTAGGCCACATATATTGCATATGGAAGTGCAATAAAGTATGGCATTTTTGCTGAGGCAACTCTGTACTTTCCATCTACAGGCTACCTATGAAGCAACAGTATATAGAGAGTGCAGCTCCAGGGTCCAGCATTTTATTACAGAACAACCACAGAATTTCCCTGAAATTGAGGAAGATTTTTTTATAAGTTACAAGAAATTGGGTATATATCTCTCGAACTTCCAATGAGTATAATTTCCTGCAAAAAACTCACTGTTATATAGATCTATAAACTATTTTTGGAATATATACTTGGGAAAAAAAGTGTGCTTAGTAAATCACAAGTGGTTATAGATTCTGTGTCAATACACCATATAATTTCCTTTGTAATATCTTTTCATGGTTAAAAAGAATGGCACAGTTAACAAGCTTTTTATATAAGTTAAATATGTAGATAAATATCTTAGGCTGTGGAAGTTCTAGATACAGTTCTTTACTATGCTTGCATGAATATCAAACTTGTCATGAATCCCCTTGATTTTAAGATAGGTGGTTTTCATAGATTTTCCTGCTGACACTGATCCATTTTGTATGAAGTACTTAAACTTGCATTGCAGCAGATACTGCCAAATACTTTCTCTTTTTAAAAGAGGAAACATTTTAAGGCAAGTGCATTGAAGGTAATACTTATGGAAATACTGAACTAGGAAAACATACTTTTTGCAACTGGGCTGTGCATGTATGCAGTCCTTTGGGAATGTGTTGGACATCTGGCACTTTTGAGAAGCATCAGACCTACTAATGGCAGAATGACTGTGTCATGCATTCATAATAAGCCCAATGTTTCCATATGGAGTGGGTAGCCTGGATGGTGTGTGCTGATATAGCTCACCTCCCTATGGTTTTACCTGGAGATCTGCTATTCCAGTTAAAAATTCTGTACACATATCAGAAAGTTGCCTCTGATAAGTACCCGTCAGATGGCAGATGTCGAACAGCCATCTAAAACCTCCCATTCAAGCTTTTGAAGTAGGGAAAAAAATCAAAAATTAAGTCTTAGAAAAAAAAAAGTGTGGTATTAGCACCATTTACATTCTCTTTCACTAGATCTGAAATGAATATTTAAAAGATATACTTAAATTCAAACAGCCTCAAGTGAGAAAATAATGAAATGCCTTCCAAATACTGTACAATATGATGTCTGAGACAATTCATTTGGATGCCAGGAATTTAGCAGAGACAATATAGTGAATCCAGTCCTACTATACTCTCAGTTTGTGCCTTAATTATTTGCACATAGAGGAACTCTACATAGCCAAACATATCATTTTACTGTGAACTGTGTCTGTTTTACTTGTGTCTCAATTCACAGTTGTTCGAATTGTAATTGAAATATCTAAATGGAAACTAATATATGGAAAACTGCATATTACTACTCATAATGTATGTAGCATTGAAAATATCACTAATAGTGTTCCATAAATTATGTTTATTGACGATTGATTTAAGGGGGGTATTACCCGATTTAAAGCCTTGAAGTGAATTGAACATGCTTTTGGAGAATCGGAGAATAAAAGAAAAAGAACTATGGTAGAACTTGCCCTATATGTGCTAAAGAAGGAACAAAACTGTAGGCAGTTGAGACACATAACTGCCTTTGCTGTCATGTCCTGCTGATCCATCAGCACTGACTGCAAAAAGAAAATTATATAAACAGGTTATAGGGGCATGTCTCTCCTTACATTAGGCAATGTTGTCAATAAATCACAGCATGCTTTGAAATAAACTGCTAGGACTCAGTCTGGCTGTCAATGTTTCTCTAATAAACCAAGCCATGACTATTTGATATTAATTTAGGCACAGCTGAGGACCATCATAACACCAAACCTCAGAAGCCTTTTGCTAAATCAAAGGTCACGGAACATGGTATAAACTGTCTGTAATAGACCTCAGCTGAAGTAATTACCTGAACAAATGAAAAGACAAAGAATAAAACTGACAAATATCTAAAAGTGAAATATATGTATATTTATACTAATTATGAGCAGTTTTCCAATGTTTTCCAGCTGCCATATAAAAAATTACCGGGTCTGATAAGACATGCAGAATTTGAAATTGATTATGATATAGAGATGACAAACTACTGAAACAGGCTGCCTAAGCAGGTTGTAGAATTTCCTTCTATGGAGTTATTTAAAAATAATCTGGACACAATTCTGAGTAAAAGTGATCTAGGGGACCCTGCTCGAGCAGGGAGGTTGGGGTAAATGATACCTAGTGGTCCCTTTCAACCTTACTGATTCTGTGATCCAAGTCCAGATGAGAAAATCACAAAATACTGGGCTTAGCTGTAATCTAGAAAGGTACCAAAAATGCAGTAACCATATGAAATGTGAAGTATGAAGACGCAGATGTGTGGGAGTAAGGAAAACCACATAGATTCAAATAACCTAGCAGAAGACACTAACTGTGGAGAAGAAGGGCAAGAAAGAGCTGATATAAAGAAAGACCTTCAATCAAATCATCCAGCAGTCTGAAAATTACTTGGATTTACTTTGGTCTTCTTTTAGGAAGGTGAGCAACTTACAGCAGTTAGATATCGCCACAGTTTCCACTCACTATGTCATCAGTCTTTAGCTAGCAAGGTTCTCATACTTGAACTAAATATTTAATGTAAATTGAATATCCAGAAGATATTAAACTGCTTACATCTTATTTAACAAAGAATATGCAAGTGTGAAAACTGAATGTACCAAAATACCAACCTGCCTTGTTAATAGTGATATAATGTAATTGTTCTGCTGAAGAAACAAGAAAATTAATTTGAAATTGCAAGTTAGAAAAAGAATTTCAGAGTTAAACTTTAAGATATTGGCTTATCTTTTTCAGAAGCTTTTTTTTACTTTATAAACTTAAAAAACATTTGATTTTTGCTGAAAGCAAGAAGTAATCAGCTAAAGGTTTATCTTTTTTTTTCATTCATTGACACACTGTGAATGATGACTTGGGCCAGATTTATTGCATCTTTGTGGGAAGAAAATACCTGATTAGTATGAGCAGGTGCATATTGTCTGTCACAAGCCACCTACATGGTGATGTGTTGGTTTTATTTAGCAAATCTGGTTCATCCTGCTCGGTGTTCAGGTTGTAGTCTAATTGGAAAGCTGGCAAGGAAACATTTGTACTTTTGTGACCTGTTTAGAACATGCCAAAGGCTAGCAGTGTTTTACTTATTTAAAAACAACTATAGTACACCAGAGAATTTCTTCCTTTTAGCTGCCAAAAGTGCTTTTGGTCACTAGAGATCTAATCTGCTGATTAAAGAACTCAGATGCCCACAAGCTGTAGATAATTCTGATAAACTTGCCAATATCCCAAACAATGTACTAAATTCAGTGTAGATTGACAGAGTAAGTAAAAACCTTAAAATTGTGACAAACACACTGCTTTAAATATTATGCCTCTGAGTAATCAAAGACTGTAAATTTGTGGCTACTGTGATATTGTGTAATGTAATGAGTAGAAGGTTTTCATAATTTTTCATTCACATCACAGACTGAGATACCTGAGGTCAATAGGTATAGTAAAGTATGCTTCAAGATTCTTGTTAATATTCCTTTCCTACTTCTTGTAGGAAGTTTTTGCCACTCGTAAAAATGCAATGTTATTTGTGCATTTAACAAATAAAATTAAACTTTTCAAGATTACCATTATAAACCCAGCAGAAATTGTGTGGTAGTAATTCAACTTTAGTGGGAGTTGGAAAAGTGTATGGTAGACATTGTAAAGGTCTAGATAAAAAAGAAAATGTAAAGAGTGGGAACTACAGAACTGTAATATAATTACTTGATTGTCTTTCAATTAAAGGATAAAATTTAGGTAGAAAAAATCCTGGAGTTAATTACTTTTATTTTGGTTTTATTTTAATTTTTTTTAATGCGGTATCCTCTTAGAGATCAAATTTCTTATTTTTTAAATATACAATTAAAAGAATAGTTGATTTGTAAAAAAAATATCCCCAGGTACAAAAATCCCTTATTGTTTGTAAAAAGCTTAGAAGGAGATGATAAAATCTAAAAATTTTCTAAAAGTTGAAAAAATAAAGTAATGAGGTTATTGAAAGAAAGGGCAATTGAAAGAAAGGGTGATTGAAAGCAAGGTTATTGAAAGGAGTGCAGATGCATTTCATTAAAGTCAGTAAAGAAACTTCATTGGAGGAGGGAAATAGAGATGGGGAAAATTGCATGAGTCACTATTCTTTGACTATGTGATCCCCTTCTTAAGGTAAATAAATTCAGACATTTCTTCTGTGTTAAGGTGAATCAGTTACGCTAGGATGGACAAAATAATTTATTTTTTTTCACACTGAATTACTGATAGACTCTTTTAATCAAAGACATCAGAGCAGATGATTAAGTTTACTATCAAACAACCATTTATTTACTGAGCAATACATAACATGATGACTGCATCATGTTAGAGAAAATTTGCATGTTTTTATTGAGCAGTTATTTTACCCTTAAGTCTAGAGTGAAAATAATAGGCATTCACTGCAAGCTGGGATAGAGCTTATCATAGAATCACAGAGTGATTTAGTTTGGAAGAGGACTTAAAGATGGTCTAGTTCTAGCCCTTTGCCATGGGAAAAGACACCTTTGGGTAGAGCAGGTTGTTCTAAGTCCCATCCACTTTTACTTTGGACTCTTCCAGGAATTGGACATCCACAACATATCTGAGTAACCTGTTCCAGTGTCTCACTAACTTCACAGTAAAGAATTTCTTCCTAGACATCTAGTCTAAACCTATCCTCTTTCAATTTTAAGTTATTTCACCTCATCCTATCACAACATGCCCTTGCTCTCCAGCTTTGTTGTCGGCTCCCTTCATCTGCTGGAAGGCTGCAATCAGGTGACCCCATGGGCCCACCTCTCAAGGCTGTCCATGTCCCTCTGGATTGCACCCCTTCCCTCCAGCATGCCAACGGCACCACACAGCTTGGTTTCCTTGGAGGATAAGTGGTGCCCAAGCCCAGTGCACAACCAGATGCCATTTTCTAGAGATGTGGAAACCGACATTCATTGTCCACAGCCTACTCTTCCACAGTGTCCTTGGTCAGACCAGGGCACCACCGGAAGGGCTCAGCACAGTGATACCCTGTGAGTTGCAGTAAGCAGGATACCAGGTACCTTTTTGACAAATATTTTACAGTATCGAGTTTCTTCTTTATGGTAATGTTTTGCAAAATTATTTTCTGACACCAGAATTTGAGGTACTGCCATGTACTTGTTACTTCTACAAACAATTTTATGCCAAGAACATAGTATTGCAGAATTTGCTTACATGAAACGTAAATATTCAAATATTATGTTCCTAGCTGTTCAGCCATTTATTGTCTGTGGTTGCAATGTTGACAGCAAATCAGAGACATCTATTGTTTCTGACCTTATTACTGAGACAGAATATATTTTATCAATTTTCTTGTGAGACAGGAAGGCTTTGTTAGCATTAAGCACACCATATTATTTTTATTATGTTTTCTATAAGTTTCTTTATCAAGTCTCTCTCATTTTTAAAGGCTTGGTAAAACAAAATATTTTTTTCATCTATTAACAGAGATATTTATATTACCAGATTCGTCAGGCATTACTGGTCATATTGTAAAACTGTATGTTTCTTTGCTTTACTTACAATTAATCTTACAGAAAGAAAGCAAAACTTCAAGCATTTTTTTTTTAATGGGAGAGAATTACATGAAATAAAAACACCAAACTCTGTTAATATGTAACATTATCAATCTTTAACTGAACTTCAAGACAAGTATGATCTGTTTTTTAAGTATTTAAGCATTTTGTCACACTGCAAAAATTTGTTCAATAAGGAATAAAATGTTAAAATGAACATTTCCAGAATGCAATCATTGCTTCAGAGCTTCCCCAACAAAAGATTTTAAAGCCGCTGTACCAAGAGGAAAGAGGACTAGTTTAACAGAGGAAGAGGGGTCGAAAACACTTAGAACATCCAGTTCTGCCACTTTTTTCTTCATCTTTTGCACCCATATCTGAGTATGTTTATAAGTTGGAGGGAGAGAAGTGGGGGTTGGAGGGGCAGTTTAAAAATTAACAAATAATACAATAATCCCCTCAAATCTGATTCAAGTAAAGATTGACTTGTCAGGTTTCCTTTTGTTTTAGGGGGAGTAGCCAAGAGAAGGTCCCTTTAATAGAATCCATCCTATGTAAAATTGAGGAATGACAAATGATGACCTTGACCTTAAACTCCAGCTGAGCTTTGTTAGCTGCCTCTAAAGCTGAGACAGAAAGCAGTTCAATTAGGAAGGAGAATTTGAACAGCATTAATGTCTAAACAAGCAGCACATCCTTTTAAAACGGTAGCAAAATACTGTAAAGGGCTAAAGTGTAAAATTAACAGATAAATTGTCAGACAGCAAGGCCTTAGATCAGTTTCCCACGAAGACACATCCAGTAATATTTAAAGCTTCCTAAGTTATCTAAGATATCCACATGGAGCTGGCTAATGTAAAGCTCATTTGGTTCTAACATGTAAAGAAATCTCTGATTGACAAGATTTTGAAATGTAACTGATTTTGTGACAGTAAGCATTCCTGGTCAAACCTTGGGAAATATTTATATCACTTGTCTTTTCTACAATAAATATGAAGAAAGAAAATTTATCATTGACAGATTAATACTTACTTATAGGCTTGCCATTATGACATCATTTTTCCTTTTGTCTGTAAATTCATGAGAAACCACTGGCTAAATTTTTTCAGATGCAGGGAGTTAACAGTTGTGAAAGGTACCAAAGGTACCAAGTGTGTTACTTATCTTCAATTGCTACACATCCATAGGTATTTTTCCATGACCAGTTTGTTCACACACAAACATTTGAATCCATATTTCAGGTATGTTCATTTGTTTGCTTTCTATCAAATTAAACTTTTCTACTGTAGTTTTGTTCCATCAAAGCCTTTAAAAATATTTCCTCTTATTCTTATCTGATGATGGCAATATTACTAAAAAAAAGCTTCATCCAACCTGAAGAGATCATTAAAGATGTTTTGGTTACAAAAGCCAAAAGTTTGAAAAGCTTGCATCATATCTGATTGCACCTTGTCTGTGCCTATTTATCTCAGGTTTCAACGAAGTTAGCACATAATTACAAAAAGAAGCCAGAGATTACAGGTCATGGATGCAGCATATTTGTGCACAAAGTCTTTGGACACAATGATGAACTTACTGAGTCAGTGGTGAAACTCACAAAGAATTAGGTGGCTGATTAGTAACATTTATACAACAGTGTTTCAATAGCTAATGTTTGAAATAGTGTCAGTACTCTCCTCCCTGTAAACTATCAAAATTATGATCTTTGAAAGCTTAAATATTACATACATAATTTTTCTTTACCTGCCTATTGTAAACCTGAGACAGTAAAAATTTTAAGAGATTTTAAATTGTTAATAATTTGATTGCTAGAGAACTACTAATCAAGCTATAAAAATAAATCAGGACACCTGACTAGCATAAAATAGTACTTAAGTTATCCTTCATCACAGTACAACTGTGTAGGTAAGTCAGGCCAGATATATAACTTCTATTTTTGCCATAGTGGACAATGCTAATCGGTAAAGAAAAGTGAGTCTTGGCACCCACCATTTCACTGAATTGAAGGCTTTAGGTGACATCAGTCATGACTATATGCCATTGCAACAGACACCTTCTGTGAGCACTTCCTGTAGGACCAACAATAGTGAGGCTGCAGCTGGAATTCTGTGTCTGAGTCTGCTCTCCTTAGCACAAGAGACGTGGAACTCCTGGAGCAGGTCCAGCGGAGGATGACAAAGATTTTTAGGGGACTGGAGCATCCCTCCTGTAAGGAAAGGCTGAGGGAGCTGGGCCTGTTTGGCCTTGAGAAGAGTGACTAAGACAGGACCTCTGCTGTTAAATTGGAACAAGTTTTTTCCTTCTCTGATAATTAAGGAGGTGTTGAAAAACAGCAATATTGATCTTGGAAAAAGAAGACTTAAAAGATAGCATGGCTCCAGCATGGCTCCCAGCTAGCTATCATTATCAGAGAACATGAGATTTTTCACTCACTCTACCAGGATGCAATTACTCTGTTAGTTTTGTTTAGGATTAACTTTCAGGGAAAGAAAACATGGAATGCTACCTAAAGAGAGCCATCTATGCTTGGAAGGCCTTTTGTAATTGTTGGAAAAGTAACACTGTGGTTTTTCTGAGCTTAATAGACCTCTCCCTATTACACTTTTGAGTCACAGTTAACTGGGTAATGATATTTTCAGCTTGGTGGACATTTGACTTCTCTTCCAGATGACAAGAACAGAAAATATGCCTTTTGAATGATTGGTGTGAAGGGGGCTTTTGGCAAAGTTTTCAGAGTCACAGTCTTCTATGAAAATGCACATTCAAAAGAAGAAGTCTGAGAGAATGGAAAAACTTAGCAGATTCATTGTTACAGGGGTTGTATTCAGCCTGTCTGTTTTAACTGTTTTGTTTCTTTATGCAGCATATCAAAATATCTTTCAAATGTTGAGTTTTGATTGTACTTTTTTCCAAGGAAGTTTCAATTGAGGTTTAAATGACTGATGAGCATTAGTAAACTTGGAATCACTAAACCTTGAAAAACATTTGCTTTGACAGAAATGTCTGGTGATAAAATGTTCAGTTAGACTAGAATAAAACAGATAAACTAGTTTTTATGTTTCAGTTTCAGAAGAATACAGCAAAGAATGAAAATAAATTAAATATAAAAATAAATCACTATATCTACTGAAGAAGTAAAGCTTAAAATTGGATGTCAGATCAAACTATTTTAATTGAGAATGACCTAAAGATGTTGTAAACTGAATATATTGAATTACATTTCTGTGTATCTTTTTACATGTTTTTAATTAAACAAAAGTAGATTCTAATTACATCTGAAGACAGCAGATTAGAAAAGAGCAAGAAAGCTGTCCCAGCAAGGGACTGATAAAAGCAATTTGAAAGTGGAAAGGCTTATATATGCTTCATATCTCCCTTCTTGTACTCTACGAGCTTGGAGCTGCAGCTTTCCTTATTTCTTATGTCACTGTCTTAGATATTAGGATGGGCTGCAATTCTCATTATATCAAAACAATTGCTGGAATCAGTGAAAATTTTGCTGCAGAAAAATATCCAGCAAATTGGGTCCAATACACAGAAATTTTTTTTCTTTTTCTTTCTTCAATACTCATCTCTGTAATTTTTGAGATTAGTATCTTAATAATTAAAATAATCTTGATTTGGTCTGCTTCAGACTCATTTTTATCCACTGAAAGTATAGCTTTCAGAATAATTTAAAGAATTATAATTTAAAGAATTATTTCTTATAGACTCTTTCTGTTTCTTTTGACTTTTCCTGAATCTAGAAGGCAATGTTATGATGCATATACCTCAGTGTCTGCAGGTAATTTAACCTCAATATTATTTTATTATGCCTCTTTTCATATTTCTTCCCTTTTATTAAATCTAAAACTTTCTTAGACTCAGCGAAAGCTGCCTTGTTCATCACAAGAAAATGCTGTTTGAAAAATCAGATTTGGAGAATATTGATATTACTAAACTTTCTAGGCAATAAGTTGTTGGAAATTTGTCTGTTAATAGGATCATGTTGCCATTCCATTTTATATAGTATCAATAGTATTGATTTCTCCTTTAGGAGTTTTGTGTCTTCATCTTCTTTTCCGTACAATCTATATTTGCAGTACAGTTCTTTTTGTTCAGTAAGAGGGCTATTTTTCTTTCAATATTTTCAGGCCTGTCTTTAAGCAATTAAAATTTAGTTTCAGTTCAAAAATATATGCATGCATGAGAATTAAATAAAAATTATTGTCATTTAAAAATATGTATTTAATTACCATACTTAGTAAGGTCTATTTTTATTCAGGTTATTGTAAATTTTTATGTGTTACAGAAAGATATGGGTTCAGATATGAGATTTGGCATTCATGGTATTTTAGCTGCATCTTGCTCTTGTGGTGTCTTGATGCTCTTACACTCATTTTGAAGTTGTCTATTTGCCCATGTACCACTTCTGCCTTCCTCAAGGGTATGTCCAAATGATTGATTTATAGCCAAATGCAATAATAGTAAATAATCCAAAAAACTTTTTCATGAAAATGATGAACGTGATGTGCTTCAACACATATAGAAACTATTTATATGGGTTTAACATGTCCAAATGTTCATTAGTTTCTACTTGGAAGTATTTGAGCCTTTTCAAATTTCAAAATTTATTTATTCACATAAAATAAAGTTATAAACAAAAATAGAACATAAAATCAAAGAAAATCAAATACTCCTTTTTTTTTCTTTTCATTCACATAAATCCATGACTCTATATATATGTGGTTTTGATTCAGGCTAAAACTTAATGTTCATTCAGATTGAAATGTTTTGAATCCAATTCAAAGAATTGAATACTGATGAGATAACTAAGTGAAAGCTGTCGATGTTTATGTACATCAACATTTGTCAATTTTAGCAAAATATCCTTGCAGACTATCCATGGTAAAGGGATACTGAGACTATATAAGAAAACAAATACTAATTTAATTTAAAAATATAACCAACAAAAATAATTACCATGTGTTTTTCATGTCTAAAATCAGACTTAACATTTCAGTCCTAAAATATTGCATAAGTTAAATTACTTCCATAACCTTATTCATCTAGGAAAGTGATGCAAATGTCAGAAGAGATTTACCAAAGGAAGTGGAGAAGGTGGCTAAAATGGTCCTCTAGTCAGCACGAAATAGTAATATACAAGTCCAGGCTAAATAAAGGAAAAGTTTTATTCCTATCTCAGAATTTTCTCAGGGTATATGTATTTCCTACATAATACTACTGTGTATATAAAAAGCTTAAAAGCAAAGCTGTTCAGAAATTTACATAAAAGTTTTCTTTTTTAGAAAATATTGATTTATTGAAAGCAATATTCTGAGGAAGACTCAAATGTGCTCTTATGCTACTTTACTGCAAAAAGATTAAGAACATGTGGAAAAATACTGAACATGATATGAAAAATACAGGTGCAAAACTATTCCCCTTCTGAGAATTTGTAATTTTACAGGCAGCTGTCTTGGGGGGTAAACCTTTGGACAACCTATTCCATTCACTCTAAATGTTGGCTTATTCCACACTTTCAGCTCTGCTTGAAAGCCATATCCAAGTTTATTGAAATAAATTCCAATGTATGTAAGGATGGGGCTTTGCCAGGGCTTGTCTAGCCTCTGCTGCTGGACCGAAAGGCAGCACTGCGGTGGTTTCACCTCAGAGACACCTCTGGCTGCTGGGGGCTGCAGCTGGCACTGGAGACAAGCTCAGACATGCACAAACCCCAGTTTACCTCTGGGCAGATGATTTGAGGGGAGGTGAAGAAAGGAGTGGATTCTGCCAGAGTTTTGATCCAGAGTTTATTCAGATGGCAGGGTTCTGAGTCCCATAATAACTACTAACAGAATCCTGAACCATGTGGTTGCTGGCTCTTTTACCCCTGGGAGAGAGGGAGGGGAGGGGTAAGGAACCCACCAACTAGGTACAGAGTGGGCAGGTCTCAGGTGAAAGGGACCCCTGGGTGGGCCAATGGACCCCCAGGGATGCAGGGCATCTTTTGAACTCTGCCAATCAACTCGATGACCCTCTGGAATGCCAGGATTGACAGACAGGACCCAGCAGGGTTCAGGGTGGGGAGAGGGAGGGGGAAGTGATTGACACCTGGGAAAGGACAGGGATACCTGAGACAAACTATGAAATCACACTGCTACACAAGTTGTGATGTTCTTATCCAGGCAGCCAGTGATGGATGTTATAAAAATATCTACTGAACAGTTGCTACTTTGGTGGAATTGTAATGCCAGACATAGTTTGTTTGCTTGTTTGTTTGCTTGTTGTCTGTGAGAAACCTGTAAAGTTAAGAGCGTAATGTCAATGTCTATGTCAGTTCTCTCTGCATCACAGAAATGCTTCTCTGAGGACTATTGTGGGAAAGTATGTTCTCACTAGACTATATTAAGACTCAAAAAACATTTCCTGAACTTAGCAGAATTGTGAAAAAGATTTGTTTTATTGACTATGTTAATTCCATGCAAAAAGTTTAGAAGATTTGCTGTATAATGCTGTCCTTATCTCTTTCTGAGAATATTATCCACAGTACTCTTCTACAGAATCTGAATTTGTATTATTTCTCCCCAGATGAATTACCTTGTACTTTTCCAAGCTGAAACATTGAAACATCTTTTTTTTTTTTTTTCCTGACTGTATTTCTTCCATCACTTATTAAATTGGTCCCATTGCTTCTCTCAAAAATAGATGGTTACTTTACATGCCATTCTTTCAGAATGTAGAATTCAAATGAAGGACATGCTAATTGAATAATGGTTTTGTGATGATATAGTAAAATATGTCTCTATTAGAGGAGTATAGAAAAATGTTTTGAAGTACTAAACTTGTTGACAATAAATGACCTATAAACTGAAATAAAATTTTAGAGCTTTTTAAAGTGTCTCCTTGCAATGAGGAATGCTAAACATATTTTGTTACTCAGTTTTTAAAAAATTCAGCCTGCAAATTCTCTGCAAGTACAATCTGCAAAGCAGAAAATTGTCGTGGGAAGATGACTGGGGCTAAAATTAGAGAAATCTATAAGGTTATATTCACATTCTAACATAATATGAATATAACTTTACCGATAGTAGGGAACGTAAAGGTGAACTGCTGTTGCTACTTCCTGGATGGAATGCATTTGGCACACATGAAATCTATTCCAAAAGGATGCCCCATGAAACACAACCTGCACCCTTAAGCACATCCTAAGAAGGATGGAACAGAGGGTGGAGTGGAGTGGAGAAACTGCAGTCATGCTCTGTTGAAATCCTTGCAGGGATGGGAACTCAACGGCATTATGTGGCTGATATACTGCACAGCACCTGCTAACCAAGGCAGGTAGGAGAAAATGTCCTGCTGAATCAGCAACTGTGGCAAAATATTTTTCTGCAAGTGAAATTGCTTCATTATAATCCAATTTTAATAGTAATTGATGCCTTCATCCCAATGCTACCCACCTCCACCATACATGCACTCCTCACTGGGTGTGTGCTCTATATTTTATTAACTATATCTTTAACAGAGAAGTGACAGAATTTTCCACCTATCAGTAACACAGGTCATTCAAGCTACACCTAAACATAAAGTAATGGTATAAAAGTAAGTTAAGGACAGGGAAAAGTTAGAGAGGACTCCATTCTAGCTTCTGGGGTCAGGCTGAGCCTCTCCCCTTGTAGGGTTGCATATGACATAAGAAACTTACTCTATGTATGTTCTATTATTATCTCAAGCTAACTTTCATTGGTAATTAGAGCTTGTCTGTATATTTCTTTAAATGCATTTTTGCAGTTACTATCAACAGCAATTTTCAAACCTTAACCTGGAACAACTTTCTTTTATCAGAATGTCTATTAATTAAGCGGGTTATTCTGTAAACTGTTTTGCCCAAGTCCTGCAAGGGTCCTAGCAGCCATAGGCAATCAATAACATACTCAACAGAAGTGGGAAAATCCACTAAGGAGTCCCTCTTTCAAAATTGTAATAAAGGATTAGGCTCTGATGTACTATCAGCACATGTGCCTGAACAAGTCAATCAAAGTGCCCCCAGATACACTGGACTATCCGTGGAGTCCCCAAAACAGGATACTGACAGGTGGGTAGGTCACAAGCATTTTGGCTCTTCCTGGGGCATTAGCAGACTGAGCAAACATAAAGGGTTCATTAGCCCAGCTGCCACTTTCATGTGACAACTGGGGTAATTAATAATATCAAGATTGTGTTCCTCTATACAAGGATATGACATTCCCAGTTTAATAGACATAAATGGTAAAACTTAAGATCATATATTCAGAACAAAGACGACTAATTTTATTTTGAATAGAGGTACCAAATTATTATTGTAGGTCTGCCACTTACCTGTTAGTGTAAGTGTGGATCTCGTACCTTGACTATGTTGAACAGCAAGGACACCATGGCAAGATTCTGGGAGGCTCACAACCTTGAATACAGGGAGTAATAAGACATAGGTGGCATAGATTGACATCTTTGAGTGTCCAGAATGTGGCAAATGCTTGGCACCTTCTGGACATATAAAAAAATTGTAGCTCATCATATCAGACAGACTGGCCACCTGTGGTCTAATGGTTGGAAGCATACCTTGAAACATCTGAAAGTTTATTTTAGAATGTATACATTTCTTTGCTTCTTTATGAAGATCAGGTAAGACTGACTGGAATGTTAAAAGATTTCATGTTCTCTCACCTATGGAAGAAAGCAGACTTTATTACTGAGCTGGAAAATGAGCTGATGACGTATGGCTTACATAGTTAATGTAAATTTGAATGAGGAATTAATTTCTGACTTGATCATTACAAATCCATAGCTAAACATGGAAAAGAGATACAATAACAGCCTGCTATGGGTAACCAAATGCAGTAATGAAAAAAGACACATTCATAGCAGTGGGATTAGAATGATTAACTATTTGTACATTATTAGTATTTATGATAAACTCTACAATACAATTTTTTTGCCTCTATTTATTATTTCAAAAGTTATTCTAATAAAAATATGTTTTCAGAATGAGACTGGATGCTGAAGGCAGTCTCTCCTGGATGGGGAGCTTATGTAGCTCTGAATACGGCCTTTCACAGCAGACTAGTAACAGAATGTTTTTTTCATAATATCTGCAATATTATCACAATAGTTTCAGTTCTTTCTGCCTGCTGATTTAGTAATGAAACATATTCTTCAGCACTTCATTGTCAGGCATTTGGAAAGTGTTACTTAAATTGTCAGACATTCTTTATTTTCTCGCTTGTTTTTCTGTTTTCCTCATTTATTAGGTAGCAGACAGAGATGGGGGTAAAGATTTAGAATGAGTGACCCTGTAACTCTGTGTTGGTGAAGAAACTTTTATAATGAATGTCAGTGTGTTTACCTATAGGCTGGACAAGAGACACAGAAATGGAAAGTTTTCCTTGAGATTTACTATGCCTTTGAGAGAGTGTTACATCCATTCCAGAAAGTAACGGTGAGAAATTTTGATGTCTGTTTTCTGAAATGAAGCATTCGCTTTTCCCCCAAGATAATGCTGTTTGCTTTTCAGTATTTGAACACTAATGCCTTCTCCATTTTGTTGTTTATATTGTTGAGGTGTTTAAAAAATAAAACACAAACATGCAGACCTTTTTCTCAGAAGTTTCTCCACAGAAGGTATAAATAAAATAAAATTGTCTGGATGTCACATTAAAAGATCCTGCCCCAGAAGTAAAACGCATAATTCTTCTTCAGCTCTACAGGAATAAGTGTCAAGTATACTTTCAAAGATTAATGGTTTTTACATTCAAGATCTCAGATATCAAATCAGTTATTTGTTTCCCAGTACTGCTGTCTTTGTACCTACACTTACTTTCACTGTGAAGAGGGGAAAAAAAAATTGCTTTTACTTGCACCTTTTCAGTTTGATAACATCTACCTCCCCCCCAGCTATATTGTATCTATGCCATTATGTTTCAAACCACTTGCCTTCAAAAGCTGTACAAACTTAATCCATACTCAAGTCCAACCATTATGTTTTGATGCACTGGCAGACTTATCATTATTTCTGTAAGAATTTATTCCTTAAGTCATATGTACTGCTGTCAACATAATCAATGTGAAAGCTATATTTAAAAAAACCAAATAAACAAACCCACCATGGTTTTTGCTCTGTTGTTAATTTATGGATTTTTACTGGTCAATCCAATACAGACAGATCATTGTTTTTGTGGAATAATACGATCTGGCAGTTAATCTTTAAATGAGCTATATCCTTTCAATTGAATCAATGTGATGAATAAATGTCTGAATAATTTAGATGATAAATACTTTCTTTGGTTTTCAAAAAGAAAAGAAGACCCCAAACACTGAGGGATTTGAAAAAAACATTATCAAATATGATCATCTAATCATCTAGGTTGAAAGAGACCCTTAAGATAATACGGTCCAAACATCAACCCAGCCCTACCACTGCAACACCTAAATTACTAAACCACAACACCCAGATCCAAAACCAGATGGATCAAACACTTCTAGGGATGGTGACTCCACTACCTCTCTGGCAAACCTGTTCCAGTTTCTGACCACCCTAACAGTGAAAACTTTTTTCTGATATCTAATCTGAATCTCTCTCATTTTAAGGCTATTTCTTGTAGCCCTCTCACTGCAGGCACAGCAGAAGAGACTGGTCCCCATCTCACTACAAACTCTTCTCTGGTACTGGACGAGTGATGAGCTCCCTCCTGAGCATCCTCTTCTTGAGACTAATCAAATCCATTTCCTGCAGCCATTCTTCATATTATGTGTTTCCTAGATCATCCAGGAGCCTTTTTCCTCTTTGCTGGATAGGCTCCAGTATCTCCATGTCTTTTTCAGATTGAGGGCTCCAGAACTGAATGCAACACTGGCAGATGCACTGGTGTTTCCAGGTGTGTCCTCACCAGTCCCAGGTACAGGAGGTGATCACTTCCCTGGTGCTGCTGGCTGCACTATTCCTGAGAGAGGCCAAGATGCCACTGGGCTTCTTGGCCAACTGGGCACACTGCTGTCTCGTACTGAGCCAGCTGTAAAACAGCACCCCCAAGTCCCTTCCTGCCAAACAACTCTTAAGCCACTCCTCTCCAGCCCACAGTGCTTCATGGGCTTGTTGTAACCCAAGTGCAGGACTCAGCACTGGGCCTTACTGAACCTCCTGCAGCTGTCCTCAGCACAATGATTCTGTCCAGCTCTTCCTGTAGAGCCTTCCTACCCTCAAGGAACTACCCTCACCAATAAAATTAAGTACTTTTATTACAATATTACAGTATAAGGAATTTGGAAAAAAATGCACTGGAATCTAATTAGATCATTATTTTCTAATTCTTCATATGGCTTTTGTACTTATGCTTTCATCAAAAGAAGAGCTACTAAGGAGGAAACATCTGTGCAAAGAGTGGTCAACACTATGAAATGTTAGGAAAAAGGAATATCATGAAGAATTATTTTATTATCCCTTATGAACTTTTTAATAAAAAGGATTAATGCAAAAACATATTCATTATTCATAACTGACAACAAAATTTTTATGCTAATCCATTATAGTCTATAGATTGTTACACTTTTTTTCAAGAGGGGTCATATTCTCATGTCACAAAGTGATATGGTGAACCATCACCTTTTTTAAGTGTGTGCATTATTGCTGTAACTTTGGGTCACAAAAATTATCTTGGGATTATCGGGCTATTTATTTACCAGCAGGCAAAGCATATTATAGAGAATTATTTCTATTCCCTGCTCTCATCACCATATAATTTATAAATAAGAAAGAAATCAAAGTAACTTTAGGATGTTTACACTATATCTTCTGTCAAGGATCTCTGAACAAATATATTTTCAAAAGTTTGTAAAACTTTCAGACATCACTCTTACCAAAAAATAGCTGAGAAGTATTTTTGGAAACAAATAACAATGGTTATAAATAATGTCAAAATAAATTTTTCATTTGAAATTCAGCACACACATGAAGATACTTTTGTAAGAGCCATTAAGTTTTGACAGTTGTTTAGCACTCCTGCAAGTGTTAGGAGGAATTGTTCTCTGTTCTTTGTACCTTCACAATGTTTGTAAAGACCTGCAAGATTTTATGCTGCTAGAGCACAGCCTTTGGAGGAAGGTTAACTAGCACGTGTCGATCAAAACTTTTTAAGCAGTTTATGCAAGGACAAAACTGAATTTACAATGTTATCAACTAACAGTTATCCACAAGTAAAAATGTTAAGGTGTGGGATGTATAGCCTACTGAGTTTTATAGTTACAGAAACCCAGAAGAATTCAACACAAAACCCCAAATAAAAATTAATTAATATGTGCTTTGGATATAATTTTGTAAATATTTCTCCCAAATCAGTAATTTTCTAAACACTCTGTAGAATTGCATTATTGCTAGAACACTCTGACAGTGCACAAACACATGAAAAGGATGTTACCCAGATGTTTTGCTTCATTGTTATTTTTGGTTTTTTTCCCTAGCTAAAATGGCACTGATGTTGAAAAATAAAATTGAAATCCCCATTTATCCTTCATGTAAAGATGCACAATGAGGAAAGGACTGAATGAGGACTGCAATATCCCAACCTGTTAATCCGAGCACCAGTTTGCTTGTTGCCCACTAAGACAGTGTATGACATGAATCCTGAAAGTTAAATTTTTGTATAATGTAGAGAGAATACATTAGAAAAAACTATATTTGATGTCTAGAAGTCCATTTAATTTAAGACATGTTTTCTGTCAAACAATTACAGCCATTGAAAAAGACAGCTCTAACAGCTACTTTACCAGGAGTCTTGCTTTGATTAAAAGTATTTTAATTATTCCATCATTTAATATTCTTAATAGTATTCTTAATGGATGCTACAAAGGTTGCTGACCAAACAATTACACTTTTTAAAATTTGAAAACTGTAAAATTTTAGGAAAACTGTTTGGTAAGTGCAGTATATGGCTTTCATACACGTCAAGGAATTGTTCTGATTGATAAAAATACCCCTTTACCTTGAAAAAAAGGGAATTTGTTAAAAAATATTTTGAAGTATTTGGGAGTTGTCTTTTTTTAATATACTAAAATATATTGAAAGTAAAACTGCTTTTATTGACAAAATGTTCATACACACATGCATGTGTATAAATAAACATATGCATACACAGAAAGAAAAAAAAAAGAGTGAGAGAAAGATAATTATGTTTTCCTTCAGAATTAAATCAATTTCTGAAATTCTGATATACCCTCAGAAGTAGGGTCTGGATGCTGTGATGATCACGCAGCTCTGAAACAATCTGGAGCAATGTTGTGGGAATGAGGGCTAAAGCCATGAGATATGCCATGAGAGATGTGGTGAAGGAGTACCGGGGGCAGGATGGCACACTGAGAGGATGGCAGGTTATTAGGCTGGAGGCCAGATGACCAGTCACTGCACTCAATCAGCCAGGTGAAAGAGTGAGTGATACGGCCACGCTACTGTTCCATTCCACCTTTGTGCAAGATCCACAGCCTTTGCAATCTCTCTTTGCAACTCCCCATATTCCTCACTATCTGTCCTTACAACCATTTATACTGGCAACAACAGGATATTTGACAACAGTCTCATCTGCACTTCTTCTAAAAGTATAAATTTGGCGTTTGAAATCCTTCATGGCCAAGAGAATGCAATCACCTTGCAGACAAGTCAATGGGCTTGCTCCTCTCTCCTCCCCTAAGCAGTGGCACCTCTTTTGGAAAGTTTGCACCTCTGACTGTGTCAGAGCACACCCCTGCACATCGCACCACGTGCTTATTTTTTGTAGGTCTAGTTATTCATATGGCAATCTAAGAAGAATCTATAGACTGTTGCTTTAATAAATTGCATTATTCAGGAGTCTGTGATCATGTTTGTACTTACTCAATCTGACCATGCTTACAGGGCCAAAATGATTCCAGTCAGAAATTAGGGCAGATGCATCTAGACCCTCTGCTCTCTGAGGACCAGCCAGAACACAAGAGAATTTATTTTCTGCCAAATGCCTAAACTCTCAATGCAACAGTTGTACAGGCCAAAACTGACGTGACCTGGGAGTCTAAACAACTTTGCAGACAGACCCTGTTAGAAAAATCTTCTCATGGTGGGCCTGCAGTCACACTCTAAGGTGGCCCTAGTCTAAATAAGCTCTACCTGCTATGGTGAGAGGAGGAGTCAGCTGAGTAAGTTGTTAATACTCTGTGAGTTGGGGACACATACAGCAGGGAAGAAGCTGAGGTCTTACTGGCATCTAAGTAATATATCCCCATCTGTCTTCTGACAGTTTTAATAGCTATTGTTTTGCATACTCCAAAATCAATCTCCTACGCTTCAGCTTCTGTGGGATGCCTAGGGACTTTCAATTGTCAAATATAATTTCTGAACCAAGAATTGGCACCAGATGTTAATAAATTTAAAAGTGTCTATGACTACTAAAATGACAGAAATAGAACACCCCCAAGTTCAAAACAGCTAAAAAACACGATGAAATGACACTTTTTTCATGAGAAAACTTATAAAAGCTAATTCATCAAAATAATTGAAAACAGCTTGAAAAATATTCCAGCAGATACAGGTAGGTCATAAAACTCTAAGGACCTGAATGAAGGTTTTCTCAGTTCTGCCTGAGCAAAAAATGAAACTCAGCCCTTCCTTCCAGGACACTTAAAATGACTTTGAATAGAATGTGCTAAAGTAAATAAGAATCTTTTGAATTTACACCTAAAATTACATCAGAATAGTTGGGGATTTTCTCTGATACCCAATTTAAGTGGTATGAAATTTTCATTATCTCATTAAGTTAATGTCTATATCTCCTTCTGCAAGCTATTTTAATATTTTTTCTGGCCGTTGAGTAGACTATTCCTCAGGGCCTGGAGTAATGTCCTATAAGGTCTTTAGAAGTGCATTATCATTGCTGGATTTTGGGTTCAATTAAGAGCTTTTTCTTTGCTCTTATTCAGCAGATTTCTGAGACCTTTTAGTGAAACTGTTCCTTATGTATCTTTTCAATGCTCTCTAGAACTTCATCTGCTTCTATTTATCTACTATTCTCTCTTTGCACAGTTTCTATCTACTGCTTTAACAAGGATATTGATGATATCCTGGCCGTCGTCTGCCACCAAAACAGTTAAAGTGACTTCCACCCATCCTGCTCAAAATTGCCTTCTAACTTAAATCACTTGCAGAATAAGGTAACCAATAAAGTCCCATGACTATTACTTCCACTACAGTTTAGCCTGTAAAAAAGAAACTAACTTTTCTACTTGAGCTCACAAGTAGTAATGATACAGATCATTGGTAGTGATTTTGTCATTTGTCCTGTATTGTCAGCATTAATTAGGCATCTTTTCTCTCTATGTCTTGATTATTTTAACTGCAACTCTGCTAAAACAGGCATCTTTTTGGAGAATAAATTCATTTCCACATTTAGTACTTCCATGATGACATCCTACTGTTTGAGATGGGTTAGTTCTTTTAATACCTTGTTCCACCATAGGGTGACTGCAAACCATCACACTCCTTTTCCTGCCCTGTGGTGGTGCCTTGAGGCAGCTGAATACCATTTACCTGAGTGCAGTGATACCCAGATACAGGTAGGGCCCATGAAAGATATTATCCATGCATAGGCTGCTGCTGCTACCAGATCTGCTGTGTTTCTCCCATGGCTCATGGGCTTTTCCTTAGAAAGAGTATTTCAAAAGCAGGCACAACAGGTCACAGACAATCTGTGATTGCTGGCTGAAAGCTCCTCATGTAGAACATGAAAGTTATGCAGGAATAAATTTACCCATCCTCCAAGATACCATTCATTGCAATCTTTCTCAGATGAAATCATCACTCCTTATGAGAAAGATGCAATCAGTAAGGGCTTAGGTATCTGGTAGAGACACTAATAAGCATTAGCTGAACTATACCTGCTAATTTTGTGCATGTTAGCTGTCACCCACATTTGCAAGAAAATGTAACTACTCATATGTTAATGATTCATATGCAAGTCAATACATTCCAGCTCATTTTTGTTCCCAGCCAACCCTTAGATGCATGCAGCAGCTCAGCTAGCCTGAGCTTATTCAGCTTTGTGCCAGAGTCCTGAAACAGAATATTACCAAATGCGGGGAATAAAAAGGAAAAAAAAAAAAAAAAAAAGGGAGATAATCAGTCTCAAAAAACATCACAGTGTTTATGAGTATATCAGCAAGTTCCTACAAAGCCCCATGAGCTTAACTAAGGTTCTGAGAAGATTCAAGATTCTGTCCTAGAACACGTTTTTGGAGAGGAAAAATGAACCATTCATAATAGTTCAGTTATTTTAAGCCAATATTTTCATTTGGAAATGTTGCACACATGGCAGAAGATTAGGGTCTCTAAGTCACCTATGCTTATTTGAAGGGATACATGAATAAATTTTCTTTGTTAAAGTCTTTCACATGGCTTCCTGCCAAGAGTAAGCTCTAGTCTAACATATGATCTTTTATTGATTTATCCTGGAACTGCGTCCTTGCTTTCAGCTGAATGCAGTATGATAAAGCTGAGCTTTAGCTCATAGAATGAAACCGCACACAAATCCATTTAATTCACCAAGGTCATAAGCTCACCATATGTGGCTGCACAGTGGATGTTTTTTTTCAAAGCTAATTGGGCTTGGAGCTAGGCTAGTGATTACACAACCTCTTAATCACGAGTAAAGAAGCATTTCAAGCTGGGAATCATGCCTTTACACATACTCTTGCATATTGTTTTTCCTGCCAGGGCTGCTACTCATCTCCTGGACTGGTATGGTGCCTTCTTGCAAATTAATTGAGGACTTGCTGTATAACAGAAATGCCAGTCAATTCTTTGTTTACAATGAAAAAAAAAAAAAATCTGCATTTTAGTACAGATGCTAATTCATCCTAAAGAGCTATTCTGTGAATGTAACACCAAAGTAGACGCTGTGAACTTTATGAGTTTCAAACCTTGACATTACTTTTAAAAGTGCCACTTTGAATACCTTAAGAAAAGCTAAATTTAAGGGAAATATGTATTTTCAACCAAGTTCTATTTTGCTATTAGTTTTGAGTTTACAATAAAATGCCAATGAAGAGATTTTTAAAAGTCACTGCTATTTGTAAGAAAAAGATTTTGTCATCATGATGACAAATGAAATTTAACGTGATTTAAACAGGTGGGCAGGTCTACCACCCCAATAAGTAATTTTGTTAAAAAGAAGTGATACACAGACTTTTTTTGTGCAAATAGCCTCTGAACTTTTTTATTCAGTATGAAAGGTTATTTGAGCACATTGATAAATTTAATAAAATATTTGCAGAGCTAATAATTAGCCCATTTTGGAGTGTTTAATAAGAGGAATGGTGGAAAATATTATGATATAATTTTTAGAATATTTTAATATTTGTAAGTGTCACAAAAGGTAAGACCTACTATGATACAACATAAGTGACAATTTCCATAGTAACCAGATTCAATATTTACATTATCTGTGAATTACAGTTAATGTAAATCACATTGGAAGAAATGGGTTGCAGCTGATTTATGGTCTATTACACTGTGGCAGCTGAACAAAAATTTTGATGGTTTTGGTAAGAAAGCAGTCTTGGAGAAAAGGTGAAGAAAATGTTTGTGGATTTTTAATTGGAACATTTATTTTTGTTATTTAAATTAATCTTTATGAAGTTTTTTAATATTTGAATATTGACTGCTAAGTCTGTGGTAGTAAATCTGCTTCCTGGCATGAAAATACTTCTTATCATTGAAAGGGCTCTTGTTTTCTTGTAAGGTGAACCAAGTTATTTGCTGAGCTTTTTCAGCAAGTCTATTGCTGAGAAACAGGGTAAGACTTCCTGGCACCAATTCTGTGTTCCTGAGTTAGGATACAATTTCTTGCTTACAGTACTAGAAATGTCCTAGAGGTCCCCAATGTTGGTGTTATGGTAATGAAAAATAGTATATTTCTCCTCAATCCTATGCTTCTATAACAGTGAATTTTCAATACAAGGACCAGTTTCTTGCCCTATTTTTGCTCCACATATTTTTGTCCAGTAAAATATTTTAGTACCCTAATGCCAAAGACTTAGATAAATGATGCCCAAACCCAGCATTACAATGTTGAAAACCCTTGCTTATCAGTTAAGTAATTTATGCGTCTGTTTTGAAGTTAAAAATAATTCAGAGTCTTCAGAGTTGTGATTTTGCATGTACTTAAAGCTATCACTGAAAACCATCATGCAAGACCAAGTGATTGATGCTTAGCTGAATCTCAACTCTGTTTCAGGTCTAAAAGGAGAATATAGCATAAAATCATACAAGAGCTTGATTTTGGAGACCTGCCTAGAAAAGGAAAAGAGATGCTAGCAAAATCAGACATTTCACATGAGGCACTGTGGTTAACCTTTATTTGGGAATATGCTGGTTGAGATGCTTACTCAGACACAGGAGATGTAGCTCTGGCCAACAACGAAGAGGTTGGTTTCAATCTCATTGCAAGATTATGCCTTACACAACAAGATGGATAATAGCCTATTTATATCTAGGTATTTATTTCCTTATGAAGACGGTCTTTATACTTTTTATGAACTAAAAGCTGAGTTTAAAAAAATCGAATAATAAAAAAGCTCAGATTTAAAACTAATTCTGGGGTTCTGAAAAGTGTGATAACTGAACTTTTTGGATAACTCACATGAACACAACAGGAGGGTTTAGTAAAAAATACATTAGTATTATTATAGAATGCTCCTAAGTAAGATCCAAAAAACAACCGCTAAAGTTTTTCCAAACAGATGGAAAACATATGCAAGTAAGGTAGCCTATCTTGTTAAATTTAAGGAAGAAAGATCAAATGGTATTTTAAATTGCATGATTTCAAGTTTTGATAAATAACAATATTCTGAGAATAAAAACATATTTACTGTTTGTTAAATGGTAAATTAAAAAATCTTGAGATTTTAAGATCCATGCGTATTGGTTTTGCACAGCCTGGTTTTTGGTAGCAGGAAGGCCACAGAAGTGGCTCCTCTGGGAAGCCACTGGAATCTTCCCCCATGTCCAGCAGTGCCAATCAGATGGCTCTGAAAATGGGCATGCTGCTGGCCCATGAGTGAGTCTAGTAACAGCTCTGTGATATCTAAGAAGGAAATCACAACCAAGTCAGGCTCTTCTCCTAGTCAGAGAAAAAGAGGAGGTGAGAACATGTGACAAAAAACAACATGGTGACACCAGGCCAGTGTAGAAGGAGGGGCAGGAGGTGCTCCAGGCACTGGAGCCGAGACTCCTCTGCAGGCTGTGGTGCAGACCACGGTGAAGCAGCTGCATCCCTGCAGCCCCACGGGGATCCACGGGGGATGCACAGATCCACCTGTAGCCCGTGGGGATCAATGAGGGATGGAGAGATCCACCTGCAGGCCATGGGGGAGGTGTCCATGCTGGAGTGGGTGGATGCCTGCAGGAGGCTGTGATCCAGTGGGAGAGGGAGACCGGTGGAGGGAGAGAGCCCTTGCTCCCAGGCTGGAGCACCTTGTCTTTTCAGACTGCACCCCATAGAAGAGTGACCCATGTGCAGCAGCTTTGGGAAGATTGTCTGCCTGTAGGAGAGGCTCATGTTTGCAGCAGATGTTGTGTGGGAGTGGACCCACACCGGAGAACTTTTTGGAGAACTGTCTCCCGTTGTTGGGACCCCATGGTCTTACAGGGGAAGGACTCCTCTTCTGGGGCAGCAGAAGAAAATCTCAGTGATGAACTGACCAAACCCCCTTGCCTTGTCTCCCTGCACTTTCGGTGGGAAGGACAGAGGGGCTGAGGGTAAAAGGTGTGTAAGGGGCTTTTTTTATGTCTCATTATCCTCCTCTGATTCTGTTAGCAATAAACTTCACTTTGCAACCTTAAATTGAGCCCATTTTGCCCTTCAAGTGTTTCTCCCAGTCCTGAATTCAGGAGCCTTTTGTAAATATTTTTTTTCCTTTTCCTTCTGCTGCCCAGCTGGGGAGGGTGAGTGAGCAGCTCTTGTGGGTGCCTGGCGATAGGCCAGTGTCAAACCACGACAGCCTGTCATCAGTCACTTCTACTTTTCATTAGTTTACTCTTGCCTATGGTTATTCCTGATTTCTGGTGGGTCCAAGGAAACCTTGAGTTCACAAAGCAGAAAGGGCTTGTTAAAACCTCAAACTGCAGCATCTTTCTTTGTACTTTTCTTCCTTGCAAAACAGACTAAAGTGGCCCAAAGCTGAGGCTAATACTGATTTCCCAAAAGCATTCAGGATATTTTGGAATGCACATGAAATAAGTTTTGGGTTTAAAAGAAATGGTGGTTATACCTCTTATCCCAAAATATTAAATGTCCTACCATTACTCATCCTTCAGGAAAGCAAACAAATATACAGTCAGCCATCTCTTGGAATCTGAACACACAGTAATTATTAGGATTGATCTGCTGAAATTTTAGATTTTTTATTTTATAAAGTGACAAGAGATACTAATTCAAACATAGTACATCTCAGAAGTAAGGCTTACTTTCGTGTCTGTATTTTTTTCTTAAGGACATTGATGTGAGCTGTATTCCTGATTGACTTTGAAGTTCAGGCATTAAATATATTTACCTTTCAGATGACTTATGAACTTTTTTAAGAGAAAACAAAGGCAGTAGTGGTGCATAAAAAAATGGTGACAATCTATATTTCTATACCATGGATGGACTTTTTTATTGTTCTCAGTGGAACTGAAAAAAAATGCAAAAGTGAATTTTACACCCAAGGAAATATCCTTTGAATGCTGTTTCTAAAGAGGAATCTCAATCTGCAAAGTTGATAAAACTTCTCTCAAGCATTCAATCTTACATTTTCTAGTTATAATCCCTAGCAGCAACTTATCGATGATAAAAATAATAATTAGGAATTCATAATATAATTATTGATGTTGGAAAAGAGCTCTAAAATCAACCAGTCCAACTGACCTAATCCTGCCATGTCCACCACTAATCCATGACCCCAAGTGCTTCATATGCTTGTCATTCAAACACCTCCAGGGATGGTGACCCAAACATTTCTCTGTTTAAATGTCTGAACATCTTTTCAGTGGAGAAATTTTTTCTATTATCCAAACAAAGTCACCATAAGGGAGGTGATCATCCCACTCTTCTCTGCACTGGTGTGGCCTCACCTCAAGTGCTAAGTGCAGTTTTGGGCACCAAAGGAGGAAAAGGAAGATGATGAGGGGCCTTGAGGGGGATGCCATATGAGGTCACTTGCCCTGTTCAGCCTGGAGAAGGAGACTGAGGGGAAACCTCATTGCAGTCTACAACTTCCTGACAAGAGGAACTGGAGGGACAGGCACCAATCTCTTCTCTCTGGTCATCAGTGACAGGACCTCAGGGAGTGGCAAGAAACTGTGTCACGGGAGGTTTAGGTTGTATATTAGGAAAAGGCTCTTCACCCAGAGGGTGGTTAGGCACTGGAACAGCTCCCTGGGGGAGTGATCACAGCACCAGCCTGACAGTTCAAGAAGCATTTGGACAAGGCTCTCAGGCACATGGTGTGATTCTTGGGGCTGTCCTGTGCAGGACCAGGACTTGGACTCTGATGATCCTTGTGGGTATTCTATGATTCTAACTCTTCCCTGGTGCAACTTGAGGCCATTTTCTCTTCTAAATTAACTTGTTGGTTGGGAGAAAGACTCACCTGCTCCTGGCTACAACCTCCTTACAGGGAGTTGTAAAGAGTGGTAAGGTCTCCTCTGAGCCCCCTTTGCTCCCTGCTAAACAAGTCCAGCTCCTTCAGCCACTCCTACCAAGACTTGTGCTTCAGACTGCGCTATCTTTCCTGGACATGCTCAATCACCTCAAAATCTTTCTTGTAGCATGTGGCCCAAAATCAAACACAGGATTCAAGGTGCAGCCTCGCCAGCACTGAATACAGGGGGACAATCTCTGTCTTTTTCCTGTTCATTACATTCATCACCTTGTACACATCGTTGCTGAGTCCCAAGGTTTTACATTATGTAGTTAAGTAGAATTTTAAAGAGAGGCTTGTCTGCCCACAAAGGTTTGTCTAGAAAAATAGAAACTTACCCAGAAGTGTCTTCATTTTACCCTGGTGTCTGATCAACACCTCATGGGAAGAATGTGAACATCATATGCATCAATTTTTGTGAAAAGGGATATGATTTAGACAAATTTCAGTGCCTCCTAAGGTTCTAGAGGTATTCTTCTGCAGTAAGTAAAAAATTTAATTTGGGATTGCTGCATCCCTATTTCTTTCCCCTTCACTACCCAGGCTGTAATATATCTCCCCTTCCTGACCACTTGGTGAGACAGGAACAAGCAAGATAGAGATCTTCAGCTGGAGAGAAAAGGAGTAGTGATCATTGATGCCAAATCACATAAGCTGCCTTCTATTCACATGCATCACTCAAGTATTTTCTCTCGTATTTCCATTCCACCTCGTTGCAACAATCAAGCTCCAAGTCTCAAATAAGAAATATTTTCTGATTTAGGTTAGAAGAATATGAAGAAAAGAAAACCCACCGTGAAATGGTGGGTATGGTTCATATTGATAATTATGGTGAAAAGATTTCCTTCAGCTGGCAAAAAACAGACTGGAAGTGAAATTTCTCCCCTTTCTATTGTTTAATTTCTTAAATACATACCTATTTTTTTTTTTTTTTAATAGCTGGTAACTAGGAACTAGAACCACTCAAGTAACTAGATACCCATAGAAGCTGGATTTATTCTCTGTGTTTTCAACAGATAGCAATTTGAATTTTTTCACTTACTACTTCTCTCAAAGGGAAGACATGAAGACTCCATTTTTTGAGTGGTTTTAATTTCTTGACCCTAGGAGGAAATCTGGCAATTTCAGAATTTTGCCTATTAAATATATCTGTATCTCCACATGAATCCTGTTTTGTAGGCTGTCAGAAGGGTAAAAGTTTTCAGTGACATAAGGTTTTTGTTGCTGAAAGGTAATTCAAGTATGACCATTGCTTTAGGAGAAGAAATGCTAATAAAATTTAAAACTAGGAAATCTAAAGTAATTTCAGTCTTCTGGTAATAGATCTGCTACCTTTACTCTTCACTTAGCCTTTTTGCCTCTCTGCCTGCAATAAGCAGCTCTGAAAACTTTAAGATCTCTCAACTGATCCAGTTTAGGTATTTTAGATTATCAGTTTTTATACTTGGAGCCTTGTGTACTATGAAGAGCTGCACTCCATGGCTCCTACTTGTATGAGAACTTTGCAAGTCAAAATCTTCTGATGACTAGAATTTTTTGTTCCATTGCAATTTCAATAAAAGAACATATCTTATTTTTCTTATTCTTTTGCAGCTTCTCTTCTGAGGAAATTCTTTTCTAATGCATTCTACAAAAGATTTCCTTATAAAACAAGCAGAAATAAGTTCACCCAGTGACATGCTCACTTAGCATTTCAAAACCTAGAGATAGTTGAGGATTCAAGGTATGCTTTAATTTATGAAGAACAGAAATGAAGAAATTGTGTTTAGTGTAGTGAAGCAATTGCAACAACCTCAAATAAAGTATAATAACCAAAATATAAGAGTTTGTACCTTATAATTTCTGTCATAGTTTGTCATAGTTTTATCTAAATGCTACTTATTTGATTACTTGTGCTGTCAGCAGTCATAATCATTAATATCTTCTACTAGAACTGATGAAATTTAGAAGAAATGGTTAATATGTATTGAGGAAAGGGTTTAGGACATGGACATATCACAGACAGATTTGCTGAAGTTACTGATGAAACCTGTTCCTGCAGCATTTCTGATCAGATTTATTTTTCAGAGTTCTTTGGTCTGTGGAAAATGCAGAATCTCCTAATCTAGCATTACATATGAGACAAGTCACTTAATGATCCATTGCAGCATCTTGCACTGAACTTGAGGATTAGTATGGTCAGGGACTGCTTCAGCTACCCAGCTTGTATTCCTGAATCCCAGTTCAATGCAGATTTTTTTTTTCTGTCGATAGGTGCAATTCTGTGGACTTTATCAACTGAGAGAGATTAACTCTTATAGCTATTTTGAAATAATTATATTCTGTGGCAGTACACGCTAATGAGGGTGACCTGTGACTGCAATTGCGTCTCTCCTTTGGCCATTGAATGGCTGCACACCAGAGAGAAAAGTACCACTGCCACACTGAAATACAAAGTTATTCTAAAATAACTATAATCAAACATTTTGCAAAATTCAACCATTCAGGAACAATTATCTGAGGGAGATCAAAGTATTAAAACAATTAAGACATACCAACCTTAATTTCTTACAGAACACACACCTAGTATCATGACACTTGTGAGTAACATTCTCTTATTACATGCAAATCATAGAAATAAGGGAACAAATGACTATTGAGGTAATTTGTTTTCCACTACTCTGATTAAGCATTTTCACTTCCATTTTATGCCGCCTCAAAACAGCAGGTTTCTGAAAGATTCCTAAACATTTTTCTATGCTTGACCAACCTCTTAGTTGACAAATAAGTTCAAAATTGCCATAATTGTGCATGATATTCTTCAACTTGACAAAATTCACATTAATATGTGGGTGAAGCTTCTTTGTGGTGCAGCCCTGTTAAAGACATGAGAGCACTATAAGCAATGAATAGCTCACTAAAGCAGTAAACTTCCCATAAGAAAACAAATATTTTTGAATAAGGGAATATATGTATAAAATTATTCATTATATATGTTTTACATGACTGAACAATATATTAAAGAGCACATATATACATATAGACATATGTATATATTTATCTATATATATTTATGTGTAATCAAGACCAGAAACTATTCAATGAAGAGAATGAAAATTCTTGTAAAAAATCAAAACAAAACCCATAAAAGTTATAGTAAAATGTCATTCTTAGGATAGAAAAAGGAATGGGATGGTTTTTAAAGCCATTTCAACAATCCTATAATTCTATTGATATAAGCAAATTAATAGAATTAACAAGCAAATTAATAGCCTCTTAAAGAGTGGATGTTCACTCTTTATTAGTAATTGGCCAGAAACAAGTAAAAAGAACTGTTATTTATATGCAAAAGAAAAGTTTCAGGAATGAAAACAGGGAAACCGATTGTAGAATATGTCAAGTTACTCACTACATAATTTTTTAGGTCTGCAAGAGGAATTATTTCTCCTAGTTCATAAAAAATGATGTGAGGTGGGCATAGAGAGAGATTGATCATAACATTCCAGAAACTCCTTTTAGAAAGAGTTAATTTAATGCCTTTCCAGTATTTTAAGGAGTCGGATATTGAGTGTGGTAGTGTTAATATCTCCATGATACAGATTAAAATTGAACCAAGTAAAAATTAAATGCCTTGCTCTTAACCCCTGACATTATTCATTACTGTGAGTACAGCTTTTTCGTTGGGATCTAATCCAGTACAGTATGAAGTAACACCTATTTCTTTACTCATTTGTCTCTGCTGTGGATGATCGATTTCCTAATGGTTGTTCAGAGAACAGACCAGAACACTGTAAGTCAGCCTAACCACGCAGAGCTTTCACTACATTTCACAGTTCACAGACATTCTATTAAATTCAGGAGGTTTTTGGTTGGATACTGTTCTGTACAGAAGAGGTGTTAAATCAGTAGAGCCAAGTTTTGTCTATCTTTAGCATAACAATTTGTTTTTGGATAAGCTTGGGAGTTGTAAACATTTCCAGGACCTCCTTAGAGGTCATCTTTTCCAAGCTTGATTATGAAGCTCACCAGGTATCCAAAAAACCTGCTATTGATGAATAGTTAATATAATGCAATAAAATACTTATACATCTCCAACTTCTAGCTGGTGAGAGAACAAATATATGTGACTTGCACAATTTCTGATGCCATCAGGCCATATTATATAATAAAGTCCAGTAAGAGTCTCAGAATATGCATCAAAAGAAGGCATAACAAATGCACTTTTTATATCTCATTCGCTATAATTCTCTAGCACCTATCATATAAGTGTAGGCAATAAAAAGTGTGGATGTTTCCTCTTTGTTTCACCAGTCTATTTGGGAATCACAGGTAAAATCTTAATTTTAACACATATTCATTGCATAAGAAAGAAAAGACTTTGACCTTGCAATGAATCCATTCTTGCTATCAGAAGATTCACTTCACATTTCACTTGCTCGTTGCCTATCTGCTGTTTGTTCTATCTACTTTTTCTTTTTGCTTCTGTTCCAGAAACCAGGATTTGCTTAGGCACTATGCAGCTCAAGCAGAAGAGTATGAAATGACCAAAGGGTTTTTTTCTCATGCACACTGCACTCTTGCACAAAGATTATATGTAGAACAAGAAACTTTACCACTCTGCTTTTATTTGGCAATATTTTCCTTAACAAAAGAGAATATTTTCCTTTTTTTGAAAAATATTTTGGCAAATATTTTCCTTAACAAAGCTTCCTTTGAAATATTTGACATGTACTGCAAAGAGAATTTTGGGTGGCTTTTTGGTTTCAATAATAATAAATATTATACAAAAAGCTGGTGCACCTTTGTGGCCATGAAGAGCGATGGTATCCTGGGGTGCATTAGGAAGAACATTGGAGCAGTTCAAGGGAGGTGATCCTGCCCCTCTGCTCAGCCCTAGAGAGGCACATCTGGAGTGCTCTGTCCAGTTCTGGTCCTCAGTATGAGAGAGACCTGGAGATCCTGGAGAGGGTCCAGAGCAGGGTGACAAAGATGATTAAGGGACTGGAGCTTTTCTCTTACAAGGATGGGCTGAGGGAGCTGGGCCTGTTCAGCTTCAAGGAGAGACATCTGGGAGGGCTCTTTATCACTGTATAGAGGCATCTGAAGGGAGGGTGTCAGGGGGATGGATCCAGGCTCTTCATGGTGGTGCCAAGCAATAGGACAGGAGGTAACAGGCAGAAATAATGCGCAGGAAGTACCACCTGAATATGAGAAAGAACTTTTTACTGTGCAGGTGACCATGAACTAGAACAGATTGTCCAGAGGGTTTGAAGAGGCTCCCTCACTGGACATATTCAAGAGCCATCTGGATGCAATTCTGTGCCATGCACTCTGGCATGACCCTACTTGTGCAGAGATGTTAAACCACATAAGGAACTGTGGTCCCTCCCAACCTTACTCATTCTGTGATTCTGTAATATATATATTTACACTCATAAATAAATTACCATTTGTTTGGATGTTTTTTGCAACTCACTGAGCTTGAAGCAGGATGACCAACAAACTTTTAATTATCTTCTTTCAATCATGTTTACTTTCTAACATATCAGGGAAATTGTTTTGTTTGGTGGTGGCTTTTTTTTTTTTTTTTCTTATAGATAGTAATTTTTCCTCACCAATATAAGGTTAATACAAGTCCTTTCTCTGTTTGCATTAATAAATATTTCCAGGTTAGGTCTACTATGTATAAATTTCATGATGTAATACATATTTTAATTATTCTTGTATGTACCCTTTAGGGGTCAGATCTAGGGAGAGAACCCAATGGGATTGCGTGCTGAAAAAAACCCCTTGTAATTACTATTCAACATACCATTCATGGGTCAGTGGAAAAGAAAGATGCTTAGGGAATCTATTCTGCATATCCTTGTGTTTAATGGTTGAAATGTTATGCTAGTTTTAAACTAAACCTTTTCAATTAATCTTTTTAGATAATGTAGTTGAAATATTTATACAAGGGAAATCTGAGCATTCTGCAGATCTTAAGGCCATATATCTATGACCATTTGTGAAGAAATTTTAATGAACTTGTCTGATGATATTGCTTATGTTAATAGGCTTGTAAGTCTTGATTGAATCCATGATATTTACTAGAGAGAGTCTAGGCAATTTGCATTCTCTGCAGCAGATATTTGGTGCTGCAGTTTCTTTCCTCCATCAGATTACCACTGCTGTACTTACTAGATCTCTTTTTTGTGTTGCCTAGCTCAGCACTGAGCAAGAAAATATATCATGATTATAAGTTTAAAATGTATTCAATGGATTACCATATGAATATGTTTCTGATGAAGTGCAGGAATGAATATTATTAGACTGCACTGCTGTGCAGTGAAGAGAGATGATGGAACTTTACCTTGCACAAAAAAAAGTAATTAAAAAAAGATAATGAACTATAAAGGGAAACAATAAAGAAATGAATAACCAATTTTTGCATCTCAAGCAAGAATTTACTTGCAGCTTAAAGGGTTCCCACTAACCCTAATTGTATCTGTACAGTCTCAGAGAGATTTGCATGGCTTCAGACTATACACCATTCATAGCAGGTTCATGTGGCCTCACCCATCCTAAGCGTGGATCTCATCACTCTCTGCAATTACCTGAGAGGAAGTTGTAGCGAGGTGGGGGTCACTCTCATCTAACAGGTATCAAGATAAGACATCAGGAAATGGCCTCAGGTTGCACCATCACAGATTTAGGTGGGATGTTAGGAAAAATACCCTTACTGAAAGAGTTGTTAAACACTGGAACAGGCTGCTTGGGGAAGTGGTTGAGTCACCATCTCTGGAGGTATTTGGAAGAGGTGTAGATGTGGCACTTGCAGTTTAGTGGTGGACTTGGGAGTGCTGGGTTAACCCCTGGACTCAGTGAATTTAGAGGTCTTTTCCAGCCTACTTTTTTCTGTGGTTCTGTGATCAGGAGGGGAGATTCTAGAAGAAAATACTGCAGGTAACTGATTTCTTCAGACAGAATTGTTAGTATGCAGCTTTGCGTTTATTATATAGACTACAGTCGCAGAGCAGGTAAATGAAGCATGAAGAGTGATGGACTTAACTCAGAGTAATACAAAAAGCAATTGCATCAAGTGTTAGAAACTGAGATTAGCCTGAAAGAAAACAGACCTGTTGTTAGCAAAAAATATTGATTCAGAGTGGATCCTGTGACTTTTGTTTTTTCTTCCTATTAAAGTTTTCTTATGAGTGCAATAAAATACAGATAACTGAACTGAATCATAATAGAAATATTTTTCTACTTACATGTGGGGTGATGAGTTCCCTATAGATTGCTAGTCCTGGGTAAAACAAACAAACAAGCAAACAAAGATGACAATATGGATAGAGAAAAATGTTATTTAAGTTAAAAAGTTCCCTGTGAACAGTTGTTGGACAAAATAAACACAGCTGCAAAGCAAAAATTATCCTTTCTTATAAAAAAATATATGATATACACTTGATGATGATTATTTTAAATGTGGCTGTCACTGGATGATCGAAAACTATTAAAGCTGAATATTAATTTATGCATATTTACATATATCAGGTGCGGAAATAAAGATCTTTGCTGTTGGAGTGTTTAGAAGACTGACAAATCCAGACAGTTTTCAATTTTAAAATTAAATTTTACTAATTTAGTTTAGAAATGTCACAAATTACACTATTGGTTAATTATTTCCTGTTATAAATCATCACTATTACACCTAAAAACTGGAAGAGCATTTTCTTTCTTCCAGTGCCTGTATCTGATGAATGAATGTGAATTGGCTGAAGTTTGATCTAAATGGAATTTGAATATATATTGCCAGTCTCTTTGACACCAGGTTTGGTAAAAATGTTTCTTTTAAATAATGCTGGCATTAGGAAATTATTTCAAGTTAATTACTGTTCTGTGTGCAGACTGTTAATGAAAATGTCTTTTCTTTCTCTAAAAAAATGCAATGGTTATAAATTCTTACATTAAATTTCAACCTTCTTGCTTTGACCCATATCTTCCTTACTTAGCATTAGACATTTTAGATTGGAAGCAGCACTTATATTTTGTCTAGTTAATTCCACCTCTACCATGTTTATCTATGAACAAATATGTTAGTTTTTTCAGCAATTCTAGTAGTTATTCAGATGACAGTTGTTGAACACTGTGTAGTCTTGTAAGCCCTAAGATGCAAGAAGTGGACCTTTTATTAGTATGTAGCAATTAAGTTTGACAGATTTAAGTGAGCTTGATGTTCTCCAAATATCAGTTTCCTGCTGTTCCTACTTTGTGATCAAGATGAAGATATTTAGAAGAAATGAGTGCCACTCTAGACCATGTTAAAACAAAAATTCATTCTTTGACTTCTGACAAAGTCAAAACAGCTAAAAAATAATTCTAGGTGATTTTGTTTGAATTACTGTGGGTTTTTTTAAGGTGAAGTTGGGTTATGAAAGGATTCTTTTGAGATTAAAGGATACATAAAAGATTAAGCTTTGCTATTAAGGGAAAATGGCCAATCAGCTAATTTGGAAGGTTTGTTGTACTAATGGCCTATGATTTTTTCAGCTATGATTTTTTTTTTTTTTGAAAGTTAAAAGTCTAAGAGGAATGGAATAATTTTCAAATTTTTGTTGTGGCTCCCACTGTTTCATTTGTGTAGAAGGATTAGATTTTATTAGAATAACTTAACAGGCATAATTTTATTACAGATGTCAGAATTTTGCACCACCTGTTTATAAAGTACCTACATAAACTCTTGCTGATCATGTATTGATGATGATCAGCAATTTTTAATGCATTAAGACAGCTTGAACATTTGAACTTTTACAATTCTTCTTTTTTTATTCCTTTTTTTACTATTTATGGTTCCACTATGGCAAAACTACAAAACTATTGCTATCTGAGTATACTACATCTAAATTTTTGATATTTAGTTTTACATAGCATAAAAATTATTAGTTTAATTTTAATATTGAAATATACTAATATGCAATAAAGTTAGTTATGAATGAATAGTTATCTGATATAAGTTATCTGTATAATAGTTATCTGATATATTTCAGAATGGGAAAGTTAGTTAAAATATTTTAAAATTAATTCCCATTTATGGAACATCTGTGCTAAAAAAAGCCATGATTCCTTAACTTCCTCAGCTGATCTTAAATCCAGAGAACATGCCCAATTGTAACAGTCAGATAGAAAATGCAATGCTTGGATAAAACATTTCCAATTAATAATGCATTGGCATCTAATTGGATAGGAATCTAACTCATTAGCTGAAAATCTTGGCAGAAATTGTCTTGGATGCACATTAATATTGCATGAGGATTGAGGCCTTGAGAGGTTCAATATTGGCATTGAATTACTTTGTGCTTTTGCTTCCATCACTTTGTTCATTCACTTGCATGAAGTGACCTGATATCAATCTATACCTGTCCATATCTGTCTATACTCTTCAAACTTTTATTACATTGTTGCTTTCTAACTTACTAGAAGGGAACTTTTAAGTAGTAAGTTAAATAATAAGAGAAGTCATAATGTTGTTTACTAAAGTGTGGATCACAGTGGTGGAAAGTAGCTTTCTTGGTTTTCAATGAATATGCAAATGGTTGGTTGACACATCTTGTTCATCATGTATTGTCATTGTCAGGCACCCCAAATTATCCCTCAGCCTTTATTCTAGAGTCATTTCTGGTCCTCAGCAGTAAACATAAAATATTTGAAGTCCATGTTTTCCTAAGGCCCAGAAACAGGAGAGCAAAATCCTGAAATGTATTTAATATAGAAAAAAAAAAAAAGAAAAATAAAAAAATAAACAAATTGTACTTTACTCTTTTCTTTATTTTGTGTAGTGGATATCAGTGTTGGTGACTGATTCAGACAATTTTATTAATGTCTTTTTCTTGAGAACATTTTAATGAAACTAATCAAAGGAGAGTCCTGATTGTTTGTTAAGTTTGAGCATTGTTACTTATCTTCTGCTGAGACAAATTATTCAGCAGAGGCAAGACATAAATTTTCATCATTTAATAACATGAAGTTCTCCTGCTTCAAATGTTTCCCTCTGTACTGTCTCCTCCTCTGACAAAAGGATCCCTCAAGCAATGTTTGAAGTATAAACTCCTATTTTCTTTGGGTTAAGTTTTAGAATGTCTTCTGGTTGAAAAACAAATTTAAACCAGCATTTAAAGAGAAAATTAAAAGGAAGTGTTTAAAATTTTATATTTGTCTACAGGGCATTCAGCCAGCAGTACTGAAACCATGTAAGTATGGAGAATGTTTAGAAGCTTATGGGATAAAGAAGTTTTTCAGCTACATGATAAATTATTTATCAGAATATTGGCAAGTTAAAGATGTTCTTCCACAAGTTATGTATATAATTTAGAAAATATCTGATATTCAGGCCTATGTTCATCATCCAAAAGTAAGTCATCTGGATTCTTTGGCAGGTTTCTTGTCTCCCTGAATAGACCAAACTCAGTATGCAGACTCTTCACTCTTCATCCTCATCTGTCCTTGGAAAACTCATGGGGTTTTAGCTCAACTCAAATTAAGCCTCAGGGAAGCTATGACACATAAATCTATAAGCAGTATCACCATGTTTAAGGTTTGGGAGTAATTTTCTCACCTCAGAGTTAGTAACTAGTGAAAGTGGTTAACATGACTCTTGAATTTTATTTTTTAATTAAAAACTACAAAACCACATAAGATTATACCTTTCTAAATAGCTATATTTAGAGATATGCAAATATTGGAGTACATAGATTCTTAAGTCTTTAAATCTTTCAGAGAATGCATTATCAGCTTCTAAAATAAACCCTTTTGTGACATTATGTAGCTTTGATGGATGTTTGAAAATAAGATGCAAACTGGATTTCTGGATCATTCACATCACAAATTTGCAGAGCCAGAAGTCTCCACTGGCCTGTCAAATTTATTTATATCTTACAGTCTTAGTCCCAGAAAAGCAGGTTTAGTTTGCTAACAATATCATTATTACAAGAATATCTGACAGTTTCAAAAACCTGTGTGTGAATAATACATTACTAAGTATATCATGCTTTTAAGTATTCAGAGTAATTTTTAAGATATAAACCTAGTATTTCTTAGTCGGACACTTCTCATGAAACTGCTAGGGAATAACACAGGTCATACATTGACAAGTTTCAGCAGTGAGTAATTCTTGCAAGTGTGCCATTCACTCTTGGTAACTGGAATTGCTAAGGAAGAAATAATTCCTTTTACCTGTTGGTGTTTTTTTTCTTTTTTTTCATGAAAAGCTGAAGCACAAAAAATTTGTCTTACTCTAAATGAAGTGACAGCTGGTCAAAAAGATACATTTGTTTTGTACATGGTAAGAGAAAATGCATGAGAGTACAAAGTTGAATATAGGTTTTATCAGCATAAGCACAGGATGGCTACATCAGTCTCAAGTGACAAACCCTGTAGTCAGCCTTACAGGTCATCCCATGCATCTGTCAATCAGCCTGGAAAAGCAACCTTACCCAGGCAGTTTTTAACTATTGCATGTGTTGCATGTTGTCTCAGACAGCTTCAGAAAAATGCCTGAAAATTGTTGGATTTATTAAACATGTTTGAATTAGAAGATTTGTAAATTTACAGAAATTTGGGAATTATAATTTTACCACCCCTAGTAATTGAAATAATCTCCTTCTGACACTTCTGTAATATTACTGTCATTAGAAGAATGCCTTATGTTGTCTCTCTTCTGTGAGATGAACTTAACCACAAATTCTGATAAACTTTATTTTTAGAATAAAAAATATTTTTAGAATATTTTTAGAGAAGCTACGACATAAATTATATTAATTCATATTACTGCATATATTTAAATCGCTGTTACTGGTTATGTTTGGCTTTTGGTTTTCATACATTAACACTATGTTTCTAAGTAAGGATAGGCAAAGATCTAGTAACATGCATATTATGAAATATCATTCATATCTCAGGGAAAATCATGTTCTGATAGTTTCACACAGTTGATAATTTGAAGATAGGCTACACATTTTGGGTGGTCATCTTTTCTAATTAGAGCCTGAAGTAAATAAGCTAACCAGCACAGTTGTTAAGGATTTTGCAAAGAGAATATATGAATAGTCTAAAGCATAGACTATTGTGCTAGGAAAAATCAAACATAAACATATTGTGCTAGGAAAACATATTGTGCTAGGAAAAATCTCCAAATTCAAACTTTTTAACTTTAGAAGGCAAGGAGAAATACAAATAACATTAAACTAAACTTGTTAAAGTTATGTGCGTACCTAAAATTGAATCAGCCTTTCTTTTGCTTATACATATTGTGAAAAAAATTAAATAGACTTTTGGGTAGTTGGAAAACTATCCTTTAGGATTAACTACATCAGATGATGATAATGTCAAATATTCTAGCTGAGACTTTTAAAAAGTATAATAATTTTATGACCAATGCTAGCATTTTCAATGAGGCTAGTGATAATGAAATATAGCCATGTTTCTATGCAATGTTGCAGCTTAGATTATGCATTAAATATTTTTTTTTTACTGGATATTATATAGTTTTACTATTGCCTTTTCTTATAATTTCCTAGCTATCAGAGAAATGTATTTCAAACTATTATTCTGCTTCCATAGATCATCCAGAAGAGGCACATGTAACATTCCATCACCACAATCTACCTCCTGAATTTCTATGAGATGAAATTGCTTGTGAATTTTTGAAATAAAGTTTCATTTACAACATGCTTAATATAAGTATATATATATTTCTATCCAGGAAGTTCAACTGTTTGAATCATTTCACAGCTTTCCCAGGAATGGGAAAGCACAATTATACCTTTGTCATGGTTTAACACCAGCAAGCAACTAAGCACTGGACAGCTGTCTGCTCATCCAAGGTTGCTTTTGAGACAGTATTCTTTTCTAGAACAGAAACTTGGCATAATGTAGCCTGGTAACAAAAACTTTTTGTTATTACCAGTATAGGCCCCCTGGCTATGTGTTGACTTGACAGTGCAGGAGCTCATCTTGTCTGGACTGCTTGGCTTGAGTTTATTTTAGTTTGCTTAGCTGTAACAGCTAATGCCTATGTGGATTTTATCTACTTTTTTTCTTATAATGATATTACTTTATGTTGCAATGCCTACTATAGATAATGTGCATATCAAAAATAGTAACAATTAGTTACTGTATGTAGAATGAACTCAGAAAGCTCCTTTAACATATAACAGGAAAATAGTTAAGTGATACCTGAGGCGTCAAGGCTTTTGGCAACTCACCAGTAGTGAATTATGGCTACAAAACCAAGTTAATAAAAAAAACCCTCTCAGTTTTGGGTGTAACACAAAAGATACATAACCAGCATCTAACTCATATTCAGCATATGATACCTAATGAAGTCAAAAGTGAGTTATGGTCTAGTGCAGACAGAGCACAAAGCATGTTAGAAGAAAAATAGGACCTCAAGTGAACTTTAGGGTGATGAGAAGGAAGCAGGAACATCTTGCTAATCCTCACAAAGTGAAGAAGGAACACCCATACTAAAATCCCTGTGAAGGCTTCCAACTGATGACAGCTCACTGTTATATCCCTCCCTGGCATTCCAAGACAGAAGCCCTCAGCCTCAGGACTTGAGGGAGCAGTGTAAACATAATGGTAAATACAGCAGAGGAAAAGGAGGGTTGTCAAACACCCCAGTTTTTATTGTATAACAACTTTTAAATGTAACCTTGCTAGGGGAATACATACTAACCAAATTATTTCCTCTGTGTTAGTACCTCTGTTCCTGACCTAATAATAAAATTTTTTGTGTTTTAATTATGCCATAAAAATTTTGATTAGACTAGTAATACATTCTTGGCATCACTTGTATGTAGTTACTTTTCTTCTTGTCCATTACAATATTTTGACAACACCATGTTTTCAGAAAATACTCATAAACTGGGAGCAATAGGGAGCTGGATGGTGTTGGTCCAAATCTGGGGAATCCTTATAAGAAAAGCATTTCATTTCTAAGAATGTCTGTTATCTAGTTCTATTAATTTTTCTGAGGATCTGACAACTAATATCCACAACATTTCTCTGATTGATATTATTAATATCATAGGCTTTTAGACCTATTTTATAATCACCTCTTCAACCCATGCAACTGCCACATAGAAGGAAGGTACCTTCTAGGACAAAAGAATGAATGATAACAAAAAAAGAGAAATATTTCCTTTAGGCTAGAGGAGACAAAAGAGCTATCAGCTGCATAAGAAGGTGACTGACCAAAGCAGCTCCAGATCTACTATTAAAAACTGCTGAAGGATCTCTTCAGCCAGTCAGACAGTACTGCTGGGAAAGAAATCTTTCTTGTCTAGGTTGCTGTACCCTATGATTCAAAGAAACAGGGCAAAATTTGCTTCAGTTTGATAAGAAAAGCATTATGTATTTAAGATGTTTCATCTAATTAAGAAAAATATGTAAAATAAGTCTGAAAATATTACTGTTCAGGGAGCTAGTGGTGCAACAGTTTTCAAGTGCCAATAGAAGTCTCTCTTTAAGGGTCTGGAATGAATGTGATTTCTCAGGTGACAGATGTTATAAAACACAAGATGAGAGTGAAAAAAAATCCTGTACTAAAGGGAATAGATTCTTTAAAAAGATACTTCAAAGCTATTATTTTTTAGTTTGTATACTGTCACTTTATCTCTGGATTTTGAGGTGATATAGGTGGATAAAACCCTTCCATTCCTAACCTTTCAAGCCAAGGTGTTTTCATATCCTGACATAAGCTATTGAACCATTCACAGGTCATGAAACAGGGTGACATGGCTGATAACACTCAACAAGACCAGCTGTAATTCAAAAGCTCACACTAAATAAAAGAGAAAAAAATATTGTCTTCTCAAAACCTACATTAAATTGCTGCTTGTAGAATTGGTTTAATGCTTCTTAAGAATCCATACAGTACAAATCACATAAATTACCATCTATAAACTGTCCCTATTCAGATTTACTAATTGGTTCTGAATTTAATTAATTTAGATTTAAACATCCAGATAAAAGGGAAAACAGCCTTTTCTGTGTTGATTTGTCAGATGTAATGGGTTCAGCTTGGCTGGCTGACAGGTGTCCTCCAGGCTGCTCCCTCAGTCTTCCTCCTCAGCAGAACACAGGGAGAAAATAAGATGAAAAACTCATGGGTAAGGATAAGGACAGGGAGATCACTCACTGATTACCGTTATGCACAAAGCAGACTTGACTTGGGAAATTTATTTAATTTATTAGCAATTAAAATGAGAATACGATAGCGAAAAATCCTCAAACTAAAACCTGTTTCCCTCCATCCCTCCCTTCTTTTCAGGCTCAGTTTCACTCCTTACCTTTTGCTTCTTCCCACCAAGCATTTCACAGAGATGGGAAATGGGAGCTGTAGTCACTTCATGATGTGCTGTCTCTGTTGCTCATGTTTTTGTCATGCTCCAGCATGGGGTCCCACCCACGGGAGACAGTCCTTCACAGAATGTTATAATATTAATTTTGTTCCCTCACAGTTTTTCAACTCTCTCACAGCTGTTGCACCATGTTTTTACAGGTTACCACAAAGGTGCCACCCGCTTCATTGATTGACTTAGTGTATCCATTTTGGAGCTGGCTGAAACTGGCTTTGTCCCATATGGGGGCAAGTCATGGTGTCTTCTCACAGAGGCCATCCCTGAAGCCTGATCAAAACCCTTCCATGTAAACCAAATACAGTAAGTATTTTAAGTCTAAGTTATGTCCCATACAGATTCTAGTTGAAATGGTTAATTCAAATTTTCTTGCTGAGCAGGAAATATATTTTGCCATGAAAGGTGTCACAAGTCATTTGTAAGTTCAAGGACCAGAGAAAAGACCAACAATGGTGACACCTTGGTGTTTTTTGTACACTACTTGTTAAAGGAGGAGAATCAGATGAAACCATTTTAAACTTCTGGAGAAAGTTTCATGCTCATATGGCATCATTCACATAGGATACAAACCCCACTCCAACATCTGCTGGATAAACAGTGTAACAGGTGTAAAGACTCTAGGGAGCTTCTGAAAAATACTGAGAGAGAGTTTGTTCATGCATACAGTATATGGGAGAGCATGTGCTCATGAATAAGGAAGGACCCACTGGTGCTGTGCTTACTGGTGGCAGCCTTAACTATAGCACTTTGACACAGAGTGGTTTAAGATCCAAAGATAAATGAGTAAAAAGAAAAAAAAAAATCACAATTAGACTCTCTAGAGACCTCTGGAGAACAGATTCTGGCTTGCTAAAATTGTGCTTGTTAAGAGGTCATGAGAGTCTGGCCTGAAGAGAAAACAAGGCCATGATGAGCTGGTTGATTTTCAAGGTTTACATCCTCAAAGCACAGAATGATTCATGCTGATATGGTAGAAAGTTTATTAGGCAAGGCAGAGTGCCAGGAGAGTTGAGCAGGGAGCCCCAACTGAGCTCTAATGCATGAAGAAAGTGTAAGGGGTGTGGAGATAAGGACTGGCCACCTCGAGGACCAGAGATAATGCTCAGGTGTGCTGGACTGGAGGCCCAAAAGCAACAGTTGAGGAGGAGGTAGAACTCATGAGGGATGTGAAGTGCAACCTTCTGGAAGTACATTGGGAATGAGAAGGGTAAGGTTGAGAGGAAGGCTAAGGGAGATCCTGCTGGATTCTATTACTGGATGGGAGGCTGTAGTGAAGACAAAGCTAGACTGTTCTCAGAGGCCTACAGTCCTATGACAGCAGGAAATGAGCACAAGCGAAAAACGAGAAATTATGATTATCTGTGAAAAAGTCTTACTATCAGGGTTATCAAACACCCCAGAAAGGCTGTGAAATCTCAGTCCTTGGAGACAGTAAAAACTTGTGCAAAATCGTCTTAAGTGGAGACCTGGTTAAAGACAGGAATTATGCCTGATGACTTCAGGAGGTCCATTCCAATTTGTTTCATTAAATTTCATAGAATTAAATTGAAATTGTACAGAACTGTGATGTCATGAGTGTCCAAAAATACCCCTCCCAATTTAGACTCTGTATTGGTATTACTACATCTCAAAATTAAGCAGTAACTTGAGGTAAGAACATATTAGGGCGGGTTATCCCTTGACGTTTCTTGTTATTCATGTTTTTTATATTTGAGCTCTTGTATATATACATTTTTCTTTGTGATTAAAAAATTGATCAAAATTTAAGTATTTAAATTGAATGTGGTCAAAAAATAAACTGTCCCTGTCTAATTAAATTAATCTAAGTCTTTGTCGCCCAGTAAGTGCAGTCACTCAACATGGAAAAGACTTGTAGTCACAAAGATGGCAATATTTACATATGTCTGTGCCTCCTGTTGTTGAAAATGTGATTCTAAACATGTTCTGCCTTATTTGCAAAACTGACCCCCAAACTCTTCCCTCCTGTGATTGACAGACAACTTTTTTCTTTTTCTTTTTCTTTTTTCTTTTTCTTTTTCTTTTTCTTTTTCTTTTTCTTTTTCTTTTTCTATTCCTTTTTTTTTCTTTTTTTCTTTTTCTTTTCCTTTTCCTTTTCCTTTTCCTTTTTCTTTTTCTTTTTCTTTTTCTTTTTCTTTTTCTTTTTCTTTTTCTTTTTCTTTTTCTTTTTCTTTTTCTTTTTCTTTTTCTTTTTCTTTTTCTTTTCTTTTCCTTTTCCTTTTTTCTTTTCCTTTTCCTTTTTCTTTTTCTTTTTCCTTTCTCTTTTTCTCTTTCTTTCTCTTTTTCTCTTTCTTTTTTTCTTTTCCTTTTCATTTTTTTTCTTTTCTTTCCCAAAACAGGCAGGAACAAATCCTGCTGTCATTGTCCGCCACTACCATTTTATGGTGTGATTTTGTCACTCTGTCAGGTCTTGCTCCCCTGTTTTCCTGTTTTGACTTCATCTTGATTAAGCATTTTTCATTTGCTGTTGCTGATATCCAGCCCTGAGTCACTTGAAGGATCCTTTTAGCTGGAAGTACATGAGCACTGCACTGGCATCCTCTAGAGAACCGTGTCACTCCTGTGCTTGGTCATTCTGATTGATGACTACAGATGCCACTGTCATCATAGAACTGTTGTTTGCAATTAGGAAATAAAATTACCTTCATTCTTACCTGTAATTAGGTAGTAATACATTATGTTTAGGTCATTTATCTTTTACGGTCACTGATTAGATGGAAGTTTAGCACAATTCTTATAGTTTAGTTTATTCACCATTTTAGACTACTGGAAGTCTAGAAGGTTCATTAGGTTTATTCATTCATTATAGGGTTTGGTTTTTTGTTTGTTTGTTTTCATTTCAGTCTTTATTTATCTGGGCTTTTTATGGCAAACGTTGAAAGAAATTGAGTATTATTCTTGTTTTGTAACTCTTACATGACTTTCTGATTCCAGCTTTTTGTAGACTGATACTTTTGAAATAGCTGTCATGTTCACTTGAGGGAAACTTTGAAACAGGGAGCACAGCATAGATTTCTTTTAAATTGTGTTTAAATTCTTTTATCCATGTTTATACTGCTGTCTACCACAATTCTTGTGTTTCACAATTACAGAGTTGTTTTCGGTCAAGAACTTTTTAATTACTTCAATCTAATTGTCATCATCATGCATTCTTTCATGAAAAATGCTTTAAAGAAAGACAACTTATTCCAGTATTTCAATAGCAGTTATACTGAACTGAGATATATAAAAAGTTTACAATGCTAGATTTTAATAATTATAGGCAGAATATTTTATGCCTTATTTCCTAATGGGTTTAGGAATTCCTGGCAAACTGTCCTTTATCTCTTAAACACACAACCATACCTTTTCAGTTTCATGATGAAATCTGATAACATAACTGTAAGGGCTTTAGTAATATTTACATATAAGGAGTTTTGAAGATAATCCATGAATATTAAATGAAAACTCAAAGATTCTCAAGTAATCAAATACTGAAATCACTGTGATTTTAAAATCTACAAATAAAAATGATGATAAAAATACCTGAAGTGGAAATTAGTTAGGGAAAAATATAGGCTTTATTTCTATTGCCAAGTGTAAAAGAATCAATGGCAACCTTGAGACCCCGTTTCTGGAGCATTTTATGAAAATGTATGAATTCTTTCAGTGCAATTAAAAAGGATCATTGACCTCAGGCTTGCAAAACTGACATGTGTTGTTAAGTGAGCTTTAAATTAAGGATAAAAGAGGGAAAGGAATCTGTCAAACAGCACAAAAGAGCTGACATGATCTTCCAAACCACAAAATAAGGAAACAGTGAATGCATTAACTATTCTTTGTTTCAGAACAAAAAGATGAATATTAATAATATAAAATGACTAGATGAAGAGAAAAACAAGAAATGTCATTATGCAATCAGCCCATTTTAACTTTATTAATAACTCTGTGATAGTTTTGCATAAATGGATCATCTGTATGTAGACATAAAAGCAACTATATTGTAACAATGGCGTATATTAAAAAAAGAATAAGAAAATTTATGGAAATATTATTGGAAGTTCTTTGGGCTAATATCAAGAAAAGAAAAGAAAAATAGACCAGAGGGAGAGGAATTTTTTCTCCAGCCAACCAGAAATTAGCAGTTTCCAATGTAGCTGATTGATTAGCTGCCAACAAAGAGAGTCAAGCAAACCAAGAAGATATATTTCTAAATAGATGCAGTTTTCTTACTAGGGGAGAAAATTATTAAAATGTAATGTAAATCATCACAGGGATATAAAAATGCTTTTAAAAGCAATCAGGTTTTTTATTACAACAGATTTTGTAGAAGTCTTCAGAAAGGTTACGGTTTATTACAACAAAAATTCACTTTTTAAAGAAATAATACTGTGTTCCCCTGAGCATCATGAGCTAATGGCTTTAATTGGAAAAAAATTAGCAATTTCAAAAGAAACTATAATTGAGATTTAGCATGCTAGAAAACCTTCAACACAATCTATATAAAAATCAACTTTATTCTGACAGTGATAGTTTTCTGCACCAAAGCAAAACTTAGTTCCAAAAGGTTTAAGCTCTTCAGAGGGATTTTTTTCATGTTTGAATAAACTCAATTTTAATTATTTAATCCAATTTTACATGTGTGTGTGCATGTATGTCTGTGTCTACACATATGTTCATTGAGACAGCTATAGAGAATTCTCATCTCAAGTAGGGCTTGTTAATTAACTTGCCCTCAAATGCGTTGAAAATGAACAGTGAGTTTCAGTTCTGTGACACAATCCAAATTAGTCACAGAAGACATCTAGAGAGTCATCTACTTATACGTATTTTCAATCTATCTTTCACCGCAATAATTAGGCATTCATTACAAAGTTTAGGAGAAGAATATATGCCATTCCACTACGATCATCTTTGTTGCACTTCTTAACAACTAGTTATTCTCATATAGAAGATAATGAAGGTGTCACTTTCTAGGTATGTTTAGTTGGCTATTTTTCTCTTAATACTTTTATTTTGTTAGCAGCTGAGGAAGGGGCCACCATTGAAATCTTGATGATTTTTTTAGAGTAAATTAACATATTTTTGAGATATTAATGCCTGATTCATGGCATCAATATATGTATTTGGGGCAGATGTTTTTTCCAGCTGCAGCAACATGCTTTCAGGGTGAAAATTCTAACCAGACAAGACAGTTTGTTCAAGATCACTTATGTATTTTAGAATTCGGCATTTTGTAGCTTAATACTTGACCACAGTGAGTGATACTGATAAAGACTAATACAAGGTGTCCCTTGTATATGGAAGCTATTCCTGGATTAGTTTTATTTCTGTATATTTCCTAGCTAATTATCACTTCACTTAGATACAGCAAACAAATGGAAAACGAGATTGTTCAGACACTGTCAGACTCACATAAGCAAGGCTCATTTTAATTACAGCAATTGGATGTCTTTTTATAACCTTTTGTTGTGACAAAAGCTGAATTTCTTTTTTTTTTTTTGACAGACAAACCTTGCTAAAGAGAAGGGATTCTTTGTACAGCTACGAAAATTAAGTAGAAATTATCACTTCATTGGAAAAGATGCAGCTCTTATAGTTATCTTCATTAGCTGAGTGTATTTCCTAAAGATGTGGTTATAATATTGAGTTAAGCAAACTGCTGAATATCCACCATTAGGACTGATTCAGATTCTGGTTTAATGGAGATTTGCATTTTGAATTGCTCAGATTTTCTGTATTAGATAGATTATAAAATATTTAAAATTATTTGAATACTCAAAAAACTGAGCTACTCGCTCTGGTGTAAACATCAAATATTTCATGTACAACCTGATGCCTTGAAAACAGGCAAATGGTGACGGAATTGATGTGGAAAACACACGTTTCTTCAGCTACGGTTTATCTTTGCATACTCAAGATCTCATTGAACTCTAGACACCGTAACTCTTTATCAAGAGCACATTTCTGATGTTGTGTAAAATCAGTGGCAGAGCCTTTAATAACTTCAATGGAAGCAGGACACTTGTGGTTGTGCCATGGTCACTCCCAGGGCCAGATCCCCTCTGGAGAGGGGTGACCTCAATGCTCCACACATAAGTTACTCGCAGTAAGGTCTTCACACGGAAAAGGCTACATTTAACTGGAGTGCTGTTTCCTTTCTCTCAGTAACTTCAAAACTGAGATGTGGAGTTGGGATGTGCTTGCTGGTGGTTGAGTGTCGTGCACAATGGGCTGACAAAGTTTATCAGCTTTTGGTGTCCAAGTGACACGGGTCTGAGTTTACTCAAAGAAGGTTGTGCAGACTGACAGGTGGCTGTATGTTCATCTCCAGTGTGAGGGCACTTGGGGTGAGGAGGCTCAGCTGTTCAGGGAGCTGTGCCTGTTTTCACTAATTAGAGGCTTGTTCCTCAGGTCACCTCTCATGGGTGTTTTTAGTTCCAGTGTTCCCCCATGCTTCCTCTTTAATTTGGGCTGAAGGAATGTTTTAAAGGACTCTGGAATGTGCTTTTGGGAAATTGAAAGCTCATTGTCTTGTAAGTAGGTTAAAGATGGCTGTTACATTTCCTGGTTATAAATACAGAGAACACCTCTGAGAGAAAAATGTGCCTGTCTGGGGGCTGAAAGAATAAAGTTTCTATGATGAAGATACTTTCTTCTAAATTATGTTCACTGGGGCAATTCACCCTTCAGTTATGTACACTTATGTAATTTTTTTTTTTTACTGGAAATCTAACTTCCTTAGGTATTACTTTCTCAAAATTGATGTGCTTTCTTGTGCAGCTTCTGTGACTATCTCATGAGAATTTCAGGGATAATTTGAGGGAAATAATCACTAATCCTTCAAGAATATTCCATGGATTATATTGAGCTCATAGGTTTTTTGCATTTAGTATTCCTTTGTTTAAAAAAAAACACTTTTATTTAAAAAAAGTTTTAAGTGTGAGAATATTTTCTGTTTTAGATACATTTAATGTTTTTTTAATATTAAGTTTAAAGCTTCATCTATTAATGCAGCTCTTAGGAGAATACACTTCATAAACATATTCAATATTTTTAAAGGAAGCTTTTAGAAAAAATATCACAATTGTATAGAACAATTATTCATTTTTGCAAATGATAGTGTATGAAAATATGAAGCTTCAAAATGACTGATGACAACACTGAATTACTTACAACAGTGCACTTGACTAGGTAAAAAGGTCAACATTATCCATTCAAATTATGTATTAAAAATGTTTTGAATTGCTTTTCTTCCTTACTTTGAATTCTCACTATGTATGTGTTGCTTGGTAACCTTGCAAAAGCTAGTTAAATTGAAGTGTAAGATGCCATGGTGAGAAACTATTGTCAGAGCGATACACAAAGGACTACCACCAGAGGCATGAAACATGTTTTGCTATGCCAAGGAACAGAAGTTATTATTAAAAAGCTATTAATGAAAGCTTTTCACCACTGTAAGAGAAGACAACAAAGACTCCAAAAAAGAGAGATCTTTCCCTTTTCCTTTTTTCTTTACCAATACTGTGTGCACTTGGGACACTATTTTCTAAATCTCTCAGTAGTTTTCCAGAAGAGATTCAGTATCCATATTACAGGGAAACATTTCATGGCATCTCACAACCTCATTTCTCATGTACTTTTAAAAAATTATTTTTTTATTTTTGCTACTTGATGTGCATAAAACTATTTTCAGGTTTCTTGAAATGTAAATTCCTCCTTGAACTTGTATCACTTGATCCTGATGAAGGAATTCCCAACATAGTCATATTTGGTGATGGTGTTGAATGGATCAAGTTTATCAGGATCACTCTGTACCCTATCTGACTATGCAAAGATGACCATGCCACTATGTGGCAGAAACCTGTTTGACCCTACCTCCCATTCTGGAATTTGTGGAAGGGGGATGGGCATTAAAATTATCTCCAGCACCTCAGTAAGTTAATGCACTTTGCCTACTCTCCTCATTTGTGTTAAATCTCTTAGAAGTCTTTCACATTGTTCAAGTCTCTCAAGATCAAATTTCTTTTCTCTCATCAGGCTGCTCCATGAGGCTTAAAGTGGTCTGGGAATAGTTGCAAGACAAGCTCCAAGTGATATTTATATTGGTCTGGAATGAGACAAGCTGCAGATCTAGCTACAGGCAGTGCATGAACTTCAGGTGATCTGAAATCCCATTTTTACATTTCCTGTGCCATTTCTTTCACCTCAGATATTTCCACTGAATAGTTGATGCTCTCAGTTTTTTTCTGCAATTCCACTTTTGCAAAAGTGGCAAAGTAAGAGTAAGACTGAGAGAATTGTGATTGTTCAGCCTTGAAAACAGAAGACCTAGGCATCACCTTAATGCAAGGAGACAGTCAACTGAAGAAAACCGATTTTGGTCAGAGCATTTCATTGGTCATTACAAGTTTCATCTCTAATACATTTGCATAACATGATTCATACAAGTCATTAAAATAAAATATGGGCAGAAATATGGTGCAAGATAATGCTGTTAATATGGAGAGAGTTTAATTAAAAGTTGCAACCACAGGTCACAAAACGTTATTCTCAGTAATGACTCAGACTTTCTTATACTTGGCAATATTTATTAAGATACTTTATAGCTGCTATTAGGAATAAATTGCTTCTTCCAGATTATTAAAATAATTTTACTGGTAGAGCAGTCCTGAGGACAGAAACAAGTAAATAAATGGATATACAAACCATATTAGCTTACCAAGCCTCACTGTCAATTTGCTGTGGTTTTACCACTAAGGCATGGCTGACCACAACCTTATGCATATGATCATAAAATATTTAAGCAGGCTTTGAGGCAAGATTTCCTACAGATCCAAATCCACATCTAGAGTCTTACTGCAGATTATCTGGGACTTTTTTCCTAAGAATGAAAAGAAATTTTAGTATGAGTTTATCATTCTTTTACATGTCAGTGACTGAACTGTAGTGTAAGATAAACATCTCAGTTCAGTGTCAAGTCCCATGGGCAAGATTTTCCAAAGAAAGGACTGCTGGATTTAGATTTCAAAGGGAGATAAATTTTTTGGCTTATTGGTTCAACCTAAAATTTCTAAAAACTGAAGATACTTGCAGGTTTGTTTTTTTTTAATACTTGTACATTTGACTTTATTATCTTCTGCTTGTAGAGACATATATATCTACCATTTACCAGGAGGCTCAATCTGTTACATGCAAGAAATCTTTCTCAATGCTGCTGTGCAGTCTCCAGAGTCCAGAAAATAATCTCTAGGCCTATTTCTACTGCCTGCCCCTCACCGTCCTGCCCCTTACTGCCTGACATTAATGCTAAAAGGACCAGTTCTGCTGCCTTGTCAATGACAGATAATGAAAGGATAGTTTCTCACTTTTCGCCCTTATTTTATTAATTTGCTGTAAGTATAGGTTCTCAATCTTTTTGTATGTGTACATAATTTTAACTCTTGAATAACAACATCAGCAGAGTTTTAGGGTGCCATGACAATATGTTTTCTTCTTCAATTTATTTACTTGTGTTTTCTGGACAAGCAATGACATCCTCACGTGATTTCTGCTCCAGAGCATGTGAAAGTCTATTATTGCTTCCATTTGGCAAAGTTATGAATAGTGATTTCTGGTTTCATTTTTAGATGACATGACAAATCTCCCTGAAATGCCACTCTGGCTGTTTTCGTGGTTACTTAAGGCTGATACACTTACTGTGCTCAGTACCAAGAGAATATTATATTTTTATGTGTATATTAGCAATCTATATTGCCTTTCTGAACACTGAGCTTCAAGAAATCCATTATAGTGAAAAGTGTTTACGTGAATTTAAAAGTTATCATTTATATAATTTATACATATGTGAAGAAGTTTGATTGGCAACGTTTTTTCTCATAATATTTTGGATCAGCTGTTCCTGGTTCCTTTTCTCAAAGTGTTCCTTAAAAAGTTTACTCACTGGAAAAGTAAATTTTTGTTTTGTTTCATTTTTGATACTTCTTTTCTCATATAATTTTATAGTACTAAAGCAGTAGTGTACCAAATATAATTTAAAATTAATTCATTGCATCAGTAGAGTTTTTTTATCCTTGGAAAGGTTTCTTTCTTGTTGTGAATTTATTTAACATCTATGCCATTCTTATCTGACACTCACCCATTTATTCAGTGATGTCTCATAATTCTCTGTACTAGCAACATAAAGGCAGTAGACTTTAAGTTTTAACTAAACCTAATTAATTGGCCACAATGGATTTCTCTGAAAGTCCTCTTGCATTTTAATTGAAGTATTGACTTTGGTGAAGTGAAAAGCTTTTTTTGTGTACTCAGGATCTCAGCAACTCTTAAAAAAATCTCCAGACATGTATTAACTACAGTGTAGATACATATTGGTTCCATATAAAGGATGTAGAGACTTTTCCTGGGTTTTCCATTGCTTTTTGCCCTCAGTTTTATGACTTCTGAGGTATTAAGGTACTGCATGAAGAGGACAAGACATTGGGGTAAATATGCACATGAAATTATACCAAAAAGTTTCTTGCCACTACCACGTTTATTGCTCTCTTTTCTTACATTTCTATACATAGAACTGGAAGCCAAAGTCAATTTGCAGTTTAACTACTGTGCATGGAATAATATTCTGGAAAGCTCAGTGTCTTTGTCAATATGGTCCTTTCTGGGAGTTATTGCAGTCACGCTGAATGAGTCTATGTTGTACCACTTCATCAGCATTTTGTCCTTTGGTTCAGCATGAGGAGTGAGACCCATAATTTTTTGTGACACAAAAACATCATTAAGGAAGGAAGCAGAACACTAAAAACTTTGATTATCTTTTGTATTTTTTAATGAAAGCCTAAAATCCAATAATTTGAAAAAAAAAAGAATTTTACAATTAATCATACTTTCTGAGTAAGCAAATAACAAATGACTATAATAACAAAAATAAGTTCCTTATATTTTTTTTTACTTACAGAGTTATTTGCAATCAGTGTTAGTCACATCTATGGATGTAGCTACAAATCAAGGTATTTTTATACACCTTTTATTGAGAATAAAAATGCAACGAGCATTCATTTATTCTATTCCACTCATCTTTTTGAAGTTTCGTGGAAATAATTTTTCTTTATTGTTAAAATACAATATTAAGATACTGTAAGCGTACATTATTTTTACATGTGTAATGTAAAAAAAAGAAGAAAAAATTAGACTCAAATTAGTCATCTTAAATTTTAATAGGTAACCTGAGACACTGCAATTAAACTTCTAAAAGAGTTAAGAAATTTTCATAATCTTTGACAAAAAAGGGCAAAAAAGAAAATAAGAATTGAATAGCATTGAGTTGATTTATGGGTCAAGCCAAAGATCATTCAGGCCTTCTGCCTGAAAGTCATTTGAAGACATTTAGGAAAAAATGCAACAGCAAAATATATAAAAATATAAACTTTCATCATTTCCTTAAAGGTCTCAGCAATGGCAGGACTTGGACTGTCCTGGTAAATAACAAGAGAGAAAGCTTTTCCAATTAAGATTTTGATTGATTTTGGGCACATTTACACTTTTGATCTCCAGAATATTTTATGTCAAATGAATTCCATAATTAATTAGATGATTTTTGGAAAATGTTTCCTTTTCTGCCAGTGCTCTTCCTGATTTTATGGGCTGCCTGATAATCCTTGAATTATGAACAAATGGGTCATCACTGCCTATTTTTTTTATTCAATGTACAGACCTATGTTATACCTTCTGCTTCCTAAATTTTCCAAAGTAAAAAATTCTAGAATACTAATCTGCATTTATATGAAAAATATTGCATATTTTCTTGTCCTTCTCGGTCCATTCTTTAATTTTCAAGACTGTACAATAGTTTTTATTTTTTTACGTCATGCTTAACATTCCTGTATATTAAACTGTCATTTTTGAAAACTAACTGTTATGTTTCCAAGATTTATTTTCTGAATGGAAATATTCTAAATAGAGCCCTTTTCTATAGGAATATAAATTTCATTTTTTCAAAAAATGAAATTCTGGTAATTCTCCTAATCCCTCAGTACTGTGTTGTTTTGGGTTTTTTTCCAGCTTTTTACAGTGAGCACTGACATTTCAGATCACCTGTAAGCTTTTTGTGGTTCAGTGGTTATTGTATTTTACAGGTCATGCACAGATAAACATATCCTCACACAATCCAAAGGAAAAAAAAAAGAAAGAATATTGAAGAATTAGTTTTTCTGTTGGCTTTAAAGAACAGGTCTATAGTAGATAAAGCTTTCATCCTATCTTCTTCAGTCATTTCTGACACAAAAATTTCTCCTCAAATCCCAAGAACACTTGCAATGTTGAAATATATTCTTCAAAAATTATATATAATTCACTCCTTTGCAGCTTTTGTTACTGGTGACAAATTTGTCTTCTCAAATATATGACTTTCAACATAGAAACTACTGAAAAACTGTGAAGATATGAGAATCATTACAGAACCAGAAGTTTTCTGGCTTTATAATATATTTTAAGATATTCTTGGTTGCAGATTAAACAACTGGTTCACAGGATTCCAATGCATTAAGAGAAAAACACCATGAGAGAATTCATAAGGGGGAATCTTTTTTTATTACTAAATTCGAAAATATTTAGGGAAAATAGCTGGATACAAATCTGTAAACTTCAATTATGACCAGCCCTTAAACCAGTATTGAACCAGTATTGAAAAGTATTTAAAAGTAATTGAAAGTATTTCACTTTGAATTAGTTGAAAGTGTTTATTCATCTTCAGTGTTTATACATCTTAGAATGGTTTGGGTCAAAAGGGACTTTAAAAATCATCCAGTTCCAACTGCCCTGTCATAGTCAGGGAACCTTCCACCAGACCAGGCTGCATCTTCACTTGAAATGTATCCAAGACTCCTGTCATAGTCCAACCTTTTGGATAAACACAAGTTAGGAAGCAAAACATGAATTTCTCATACCTTAGCATAGAAAAATTTACAAGATAATGATGTACCATTCTTTGTATTTATTTATTTTCATTCAATATACAATGAAAATTTAAGAAAAAAAAGTATTGCCTTTTATTTATAACATATTTTAAAATTAATATACTTTTTACTTCCTTACGTTAATGAAACTTCACATTATAAGTGATTTATGTGGTCACTAAGGCCAGTATTTATCCTGAGAGCCCATAACATAGGTAGGTAAAACTAACGCAGTCTTAGCACTATGGGAGTCACTTTCTTTTTCCAAGAAGAAATCAGTGTTACAAATGTTAAGACATAGGAAAATTACCTGAACTGCTTTAAGAGTGTGAGATGGATATGCAGATATATGTGTATGTGCATACATTTATGAAAAATATTACAGAACATGTAAAGATAACATGGCTGAGAAAAGTCTATCAAGACAGGCCTTTTGGTTGGTGAAATGTTATTCCTTTTCCATCTGCAAGGCTGTGTGTGCTCCAAACATCAGTGAAAGACAGCAGAAGCACAGGGAAAAGAAAGGTGGTGGAAAAGAGCTTTGCCTTGCTCTTTCCTCAGATATGAAACATCTGTATGATACCTCAGAAACTGTCTGCTTAACTGACTTCTCACATGCTGCAGAAATGGTTAACAGACATCACAGAGACTGATAATTGAGACGAGGTGCAATGAGGTTAAACAATGCAATAGCACTGTCTGAGCATGATGAACAGCCTGTTTGGTATGGTAAGTATGTAGTAAACAGTCATGCAACATCAAAACATGTACACTCACCTTTTCTGTGTTTCCCTAGAGCTTCTGGTACTGTATTTTAAAGGAAATAAAACTTAAGAGGTCACCCCCTTGTGATCCTGCACTTACAAATATTTAGGAACTTCAAATATGGCACATCCTCAAAAAAGTCTTTTTCTCTGACAGTGATCAATATTTGCTATTTCTTTGGTGTTTTCTTTGCCTATTCTGCACCTTTTAGCAGGTATTTACAGGCAGAAACTCTAGAACATTAGGTATGTTATCAAACCAATTTTTTGAGTCTCATCCTTCAGCTGCAAAGAAATTTTTTTATCAGTAATTTTTCCTGGATCTTTAGCATCATTAATCATGTTTTATGAGATGGTGTAGGATAATTTCATTCTGAAAATATGAGACAGAATTTTATATTCCTAAGACTCCATGAGCACTGTTTTCATGCTGTTTCTAGCTGTTAATTTTTCTTTTTTTTTCTGAAATTTTTCAGTACAATGATGTCTTTAGTAAATATCTGAAGGAACCCAACAAAATCTCTTACTCCATTATTATTTGCTAGTAATTTACTGCTTTTTAGCAGCAGATATTAGATATGTTCTTGTGTTGGATGTCTTTAGAATCTATTCTTTTAGACAAATATGTTTTTTCCTTAGTAATTTATAGTTTAGAGAATTCAGTGTCACAATTTAAGATTAACTTTATTCTGGCCATATAAATTGGAGAAGGATTTCACTTTTTTGTTAAAATAGGGATGGACTAAAAAGGAAAAAAAAAGTAGGGAAAGTGACAGGTCCAATAATGAGAGTGGCACCAGATCAGTGTCACTAAGGTTGTATTATTTGCTCTAAAGAAAAGTGTTTTGTCTTGTGCTATACATCTGTGCATACCTACTCAATCAGTTTCTTTCAACTGCTGTTTGAAGGTCCTTGCCAGAAAAAAATGCTGATGAAACTTAATTTTGTTCTCCAAGTGGCAATAATAAAGGTCAAGTTTGTAAAATGCAAAACGGTATCTTTAGAATTTTTTAAAGAAATTGTCATTTAAAGGGAAGAATGCTGTGTACAAAACCAATATTGTTGCAAAAGAGATTAAACAGCAAACCTGAAAGTACAAAACTGTTTTTTTTATATATAGTATTCTAAATCAGTTACAGCGGATTTCTGAACACAGAAGGCAAAAAAAAAAGTGTGATTATTTTGTTAATCACTGAATGATTCAGGTTTGAAGGTACCTCCACAGATTCTTCAGCAGAACTTTACTCATCTGTGAAGCAAAATTGTGCATAAGAAATAAACACAGACCACTCAATATTCTTAAATTAATATGTCAATTCAGGTTTTTGGGGAAGATGGTATTCTGCCAAATCTTATACCTAATTTGGTCTACCTATATTTCAAATAAACTCATACTGTAAAGAAATACCTTTTTGCATCATAAACTAACTAGCAGACAGGAAGTTAGTAAAAAGTCAGAAGACTCGAGCTGTAACTCCGTTTCTATTAGCCAATAGTGGAAACTGCTTGCCTTTTCCCTTCAGAATTAGACCTCTGAGTCAAGGTAGACCAACCACTAGGTGTGACGTGGTACTATTTGTGGTTAGAAAATGCCAAGGTCAACCCACCACATTTTAATTGAATGTTTTCTTGGCAAATTCCATTTTGTTTTATTATTGTAGTAAAGAATAAGTATATGTTATTCTCTTATTAAAACTACTTTATAGATTTTAAAGGCACATAGTCTGGCCTCTTACATTTAGGGAAACTGGAAGATGCCTTTTGTATAAAATATGAAATTAATAGGATCTTTGAAGTAATTTCTTCATGGATACATGTTTCTCTCTCTTATTAATATCCAATTAAAATTAATCAATTTTCAGAGAAAAAGGAATGTATAAACTTTAATTGTAAAATCTTATAGCCACTTTGTTAGCCACTTTGGGTTAGCCAGTGGATGAGATGCTATTTTAAAGGATTTAGGGGTTTTATTTATTATTAAGTTAGCTAGTGCTATTTGAGATAGCTATATCTTGAACCTCTGTACCTAGTTTTGTTATTAAGAATCCTTTTTATAATCTTTAAATTTACTTAGATACTAACTAAAGGAAGAAACAATTAAATAATGAAACCAGAATTGTATCCCTTGGTACATTCCCTTGCTAATTGCAAAATATTTGAGTACTTTGAGTAATTGAATTAGGCTATACGAATTCTCTTGCCTTAAATAAAGATGTTGGCAAAAATCTTGCTGCTGTCTTTTTAATCCATTTAGCAATTCCCTACAGAATAGCACACTCACTATGATAGGAATAGTAGATTCCTTTGAAAAACAGATAAGTGATTTCTCTTGTGCCATTACTTTACAGTCAAATATGCAAGACGATATAAAGAACAAGAAGAATTTTTTACATGTATTTTGAACACATATCAGAAGAAACAAGATAGTTGCTATACATTTTAATTGGAGGGAAATAGTTTACCTGGGAAGTAAAATTTTCCCAGGGAACAGGTCACCATCTTGCCCTCAGATAACATCTTTTAGTGAAGAATTAGCTACCATAAGTCACTCAAACTTGTTTTCTACCCATTGCTGATACCCCATAAGTGGTTATTTAATGTCCAATTAATTGAGTATGCTGTACTGAAACTTAAAAATATATGAAATATTTAATACAGCAACAGGTAAACCAAGAAACATCTGGTCAGAAAGGTCTTGTGAGGGTGAAAATGGGCCTGCAAGTCCTAAACACACACAGTGAAATCTATAAAGAAATGGTTTAAAAAATAATATAATTTTTTACAATATTTGTTTTCAAATGCTTTTATGGATCACTCATCCTACCATATTTTCATATGCTACTCTGCTAGGTTGGCCTTCACTGGTTGCCAGATATCCATCCAATGACTCTCTTACTCCCTTTCTGTAGCAGGACAAGAGTAGAAAATAAAAAGAAAAAAGTCAGTGTCAGAATCCAGGAAATTCCTCTGAATGCCCTGGAGGACTCGAGACCCTGCCAAGGGGATTAGAAACCTTGGCACAGAGCCCAAGACCCCTGTGCCTTTGATCTTGACCCATGGAGAAAACAATTACCAACCTTTATACAAAGAATTACAAGTCAGGAAAGTTTAAGTAGAATAATAGTTTGTTTGTCACAGGGTGTAAAATAGATTTTTGAGCTTTTTAGAATGGGGGCTCGGAGTCCCAAGATGGAGGAATTTGCGTGTGCCTTGTCCTTTTTCCTTCGTCTTCGTAGCCTCCATCTTCTGGGTGATGCTGGCACTTTTAGATTGGTTTAGAGTAGAAGCTCACTGTCTAACATAGATGATAGGTATTGGGAAGTTATGGTAAATAATTACACGTAGTTTTTGGTACAAAAGATACCGCGTCTGAGGCGGTCAGTGTGCCTCAACCCGACCCCCCCGACAGACCTGCGGCGGGTTGGAGAAAGAATCGTATGGAAAAGAAACAGTAAACAACCTTGAGAAGGAGAACAGAAAAGTCCTGACTCCTTTGACTGCTGGGCTGAGAAAAAGAAGCTTGTACGTATCTCAGGGTCACTCTGACCAGCAGAAACCCCAAGAAGTCAGTAGCTGAGATAAAGATATGGAGAACAATTACTGCTCCTACCATTAAGGGAAAAACAGTCAAGACATCATGGAAATAATTTAAATTTATTGACAATTAGATTTGGAAAGCAAAGGCACCTTTCCCTAGACATTTTCTTCCCCAGGTGTTTCTTCATCTTTTCGTTCCTTACTCTGCCACTTCATCCTCCCCAAGGGGTGCAGGGTGGTTGGAGAATGGGCATTGCATTCCGTTCATAACAATTCATCTCTCCTTCCTCAGGCTGTTATCCTGTTCCGGTATGGGGGTCCTTCTTCAGGATAAACCTGCTGCAACATGGGTCCTTCACCAGCTGTGGTACTTTAGTAATATCTGCTCCAGCATGGATTCTTCATGGGAGTTATTTTTTTCAGAAAAGATCCACCTGCTCTGGTACTGACCTCCACAGGCTACAGCTGCCCCAATGTCGTCCTCCCCATGGACTTCAGGGGACCTACTGCCCTTGAGCTTGAAGCACCTCCACCTCCTCCTTCATGTGGGACCATGGTGGGCACAGGATCATTTCTTGTGTTTGTTTTCCTCCCCTAGTCCTCTCTACTTTCTGGCATTTTGCCTTTTTAAAAATATCTTACCACAGATTCACCTCCAGCTTGGCTGAAGGGCTCAGTTGTGTTCGTCATGGCAAGTGGGACCAGCCACATCTGGCTATGCGCAGCCCCTGCCCTCTGCTCACACAGGAGTACTGCCCCTTGTATTTGCTAACTCCAGTCAACTGGTACCTCCCCAGGTGAACCAGGACTGCTGGTAAGTCAGGCAGAAACATTCCTATTGGTGCTGGAAGTGACCAGCCTCAAACTTCCATCTTCGGGGGTTTTGCTTATTTGGAGAGAAAGGGTAGACACTGTCTATTTCTTCACCTACTTATGTATACAGAGCTGTCCTTGCATTCAGCAGTTAGGAAAATTATGTAGGGAATTGTCAAGGAACAGGGACACTCTATCTCAGTTTAATATCCACATCATTTAGGAATCAGCAGGTGCTAAATTTCTACCTACATGTCTTTTTTATCTTCAGTATGCTACTTATTTTGTTGTGGGACAAACACAACAAAATAGTAGTAGTAGTATCAGAAGGGGAGACCAGCAGACATTTTCATAAACTAAGGTCATGTCAGAGGTTAAAAAAGTACTAATACTTACCAACAATTATTTATAGTTGATCAATAAATTATATAATAGCTTCTCATTCTTTCAGTAAAATACCTCCCTTTTTCTCTATATAAATTACTGTACTGTATTTTTTTCTCAAGGTTTTGCATCATTCCAGACTGGCAAGAGCACAAGGCAGTTTCATTTATTGCTCTATATATCTTGACAGAATTCACAAATTATTTTAAAAAATGAAACTTGACTTGGTGTCTAGCTTGAAAAACATTTGTTTCCTTAATCTCTTTTCCTCCATTTTGGAAGACGAATATATATAGGTGTGCAACTTTTAAAATTCAACAGCAATTCATATTCTTTTTCACAGCATCTATTTACATCATCTTGAATAACAAGCTGCTCTACAATGTGTTTTTTCACATCCTTCCTCGACTATTGCTCAGTAAAATTCTAAATGATCACAAGTTTTCAAAACATCTAACAGTGAGAAAGGAGCTCTCATACTAAACGTGATAGGTCAGGTCACTACATTCTTGTGTGTTATTACTAGAAGGCCAACATGTCTGGCCATCTGTATCCCACAGACCAACCCACATGTTGTGTGTGAACAGGCCAAGAATAAACTTTGTGCATTTCATTAATCTGCAGCATTGTGGTTTTGATACTGAAATCACTTTCAAACCATTGCTTTGAAAAAGAGAATGCATAACAAGTTAGGCTTGAATAATCTTTATAGATAAGAAAGTGCTCAATGCAGGCAGGAATAGAGAGGCAGAAGAGCATTACAGAAGGGGTCAGCAATCAGTTCACTCTTCTACAAGATGAAGTTTCTGCCAAAAGTGTGCAAATACACACAGGCAGCACCAACATTTGTTATTGTTGATGTGTCTTCAGAGACACATCATTAAACCGTACCCAGAGAGCTCTATATTTAAAGAAAATTCAAGGCCAAATTTGAAACCAAGCACCATAACTTGCTAGTTGGTCAGCAAATAAAGTTCTGACACTAGACAATGGCAGTAGGTGTTAACTTGGACTGCCAGGGCAGTGCTTAGCCTGTGGCAGAGGTTCCCTGGGCTGGAGCTGCTGCCAGCTTGTTCTAACAGCAAACTGTTGGCTGCAGAACCATTGTCTGGCCTGAGCTGAACCTCTGTGATGGTCACAGATAAACAAGGTCAAATAAACTTGGCAGTCACCATAGGACAGACAGTCACCATGATGTCTTCTGGAGCTGGGCAAAGTGGCACCAGAAGCAGGGCTGGGAGCCAGGAAGAAGGAAGCAAGGTGTGGGACACTAAAATAAGCCAAAAACTGAGGAGGAACCATAAACTTAGTACATTTCCTGACAAGAATCCTGGGAAGGTCCTGCCTGCTCCAGCTATTTGCTGTGCTTCTTTTTGTCCACAAGGTAGTTTTGGGACTAACAAAACGTTCATTTTGAACAATTCTACAACTTTACCTGTGTCACTTGCAATAAGCTTGGTTTCTTCCACAACATTTTTTAAGGTCTAAACTGTTTCTGCTTTTTTCAAATAATTCCCTTATTGAAATCTTCTAGTTTGTATCTTGGGGGTAGAATATAGAAAATTTCACTGAGATTATGTTTTAAATTACAGCTTAGTTGCCTGAAGTTAGATTTTTAAAATCTAAAATTCTGTTCTCCTAAGGAGAGAGATGCTAACACTCTCCTAAGTGTTCTCCTACAGAAAAGCATTTTTTTCCCCCAAGGTAGCAAGTCACACAGGGCTGATGCATATGGAATGGAAGGCAGAAGAGAATATGTTTTCAACACAAACCTGGTAAGGTTTTGGATATAAAATCGATGTCATAAAAAAGGAATAGTATTCATATTTTAATTTGGAGGCAGAATCTGGGGGATGGTGTGCATATCAAAGACCACTGAGCTTCTTGATTTACAAGACATGAAATTAAGCATTAGGGACTTGCCTGACTGGAAACATTTATCCTGCTTGGAGATGACCCATGTATCCTGTTTAATCTCTGAAATTGTCTGAATTTCCCATATTTGAGTCCCATGCAGCTGTTTCAGATATTTAGAGGAACTCAAAAAGCATGGAAGTCTTCCTTTAGGCAGTTGAATGGATCCCTGACTGAATCATCAACTGTGACAAATCTTGCTGAAGTTTGAGCTATTGCAGTTTTACAATTTACTCTTCGCTTTTTACTTCAGGCAGATGGACGAGACATAGAATCATAGGAGTTGGAAAAGACCTTCAAGATCATCAATTACAATCTTTGACTTAATACCACCATGCTCATTAGCAGTTTGGCCATTTCACCTTTGTTGTTTAGCTCCTTTGAAGCAGAACTGGAGAACTTTTGGCTTTCAGGATCATCTGAGAGCCAGAGGTTCTCTTTTTCTAACAGAGTAAATCACAATATTCTCATTATCTCTCCTCTTCCCATAACTGACAATGTCCCCTCCAATACAAACCTAGCCACCTTATTCCCCATATTGACCCATGGCATAAATAAAATAGATGTTATCTGCCAAAGAGGTAACACAAAAGTAGAGAAGGAAAAAGAGAAGAGAGCGCATTCCTATTCCTATTTCTATAATCCATGAGGAAAGCCAGAAAGGGAGGCATTACCTTGCCTTATCTAATATAGTTATTTTGCTTCATTAATTTAATTCTGCCTTTTCTGTTCCTTTCAAAATTGTGGCCTGGAAAGAGGCTATCTCTGGTTTAGCCAGCTGAGATAATCTGTTTTCTACAGGCATTGGTAATACTTGGTGCTGCCAGCATTGAGAATTAACTTGTGTTTATACAGGAACCTAAGCACTACAGTACAACTCATGTAAATAAACATAGTGGAAGATATTAAATTTGTGATTATACGGAAATGTGTAAATCAGCATATCTTAATTTCACATTATATATAGGAAAAATATGAATAGATTTTGCAGCAGGGGATACAGTGCTAAAATTTGGAGTTGCATTTTAATATTACTTTAAAAATTGGGTAATGATAGGACTTTTTCAGAATAAGAGAGATACAACAGTCAAGACATATTGTTGGTCTGGGATTTTATATCAGCATGTGTGTACTTATAGAGCAGTGGTAAACAATTAGGAAAACCACAGTGTTTTCCATAAAAATCCATTATATTCAATATTAGCTTTTCCAGAATTATTAAACTAGTTGTCCTTAACGCATAGATATTCTGAAACTTCTGCATGACGTGAGACTTTTCTTTTTATGCTTCTGTGTTTTTTTTGGTTTTTTTTGGGTTTTTTTGGTTTTTTTTTTGTTGTTGTTTTTTGTTTTGTTTTTTTTTTTAGGAAAATTGAATTCTCCAGAAAACTGGTAGAACATTGATTAGTTGCTCTGGAGACTGAAATCCTGTAATTATCTTCAGAGACGTGAAAGAGCTTCTGTGCATTCCCTGTGATAGCAGGAGGCAGCATTGTAACAGCAGGACATCATGCAGAGCCAGGAAGATAAATCACTGAAAAAGCTGGATGCCTACCTAAAGGCATGGTAACTAAAAGAGCAGGTTAAATATCATTAGTTCATTAGTAAGTGAAGTTTGGATATGTGGGATGCATACAAATACCTGATGTTTCATAGGCTTCACTTTCTAAGTAATTTTTTATTTTGCTAAACAAGTAAGAAAGAGAAAATTAATTAAGATATGCAAGTAGTTTGACTAACACCTTGGTTTTGATGCACTGTATTAATCTATATTATTATTTTATGTCTATAGATAATATTAACCTGATTAACATGGTTTTGTCAATGCACAAGCTTATTACTCTGCACTATAAGTACTAATTTTCTATAAAGAGGGCTTTCTGTTGTCTTCCATTGTTTTGTGAGCAAAGAAAATAGAAAAACAAGAGAGTCAGAAAACATTTCAGGAGTTTTGTTGGCAGTATTAAAGCTAAAGAGATTTTATATTTAGGGGTGAAATCTCATGTAGAACTCTTTCTAGTGCAGCTTACCCTTTTCATATAATATTTATTTCTATTTACTGCCTTTCACTAAAGTAACTGTTGTTCTCTGAAGTCAGTAATTATTTGTCTAGCAAAATTTCCCTAAAACAAAGAACCTTATGTCATTTGTGTTTAATTTACAGAATAGTAACAAAATTGCAACTATAAATTTTCTTTGAATGCACGCACTAGGACTTCAAAACATCTCATGAAATATCTTCTTTGTGTTTTAATAGAGGTTTTTATATAATCTAGCTAATGTTGTTTTAATTCCATTTTCCTTTCTTTTACATTGGGCTGCAGACATTCTTAAACACTTGGATTGGATTTAGGCAAAAAGACATTTTCCTGCACCCAGATTATGTTTTCTCCCCCTAGATTATTTTATTTATCTTCCAAAATAAGTGAGAGGTAGGTAAAAGTGAGGCCAGTTATGTAAAGAACATGTACATCACCTTTGGTGATTGTCTATAACATAATAAATTTAAAACCCAGGCAATTAAATCAAGAAAACCTCCATACTTTTATGTTCTGGTAATTTTAGCTATGCACAGCCTATAGTTTTTCTACAAAAGACAGAGCAGTAAACTTGGAGTTATATACTGTCATCTTCAAAAATGTAAATGCTACAGATAATTGGCTCATATTTAGTTACACTGGTAACAGCTACCACTACTTCCTAAAAAGCTTTAGATTTTCTGAAATTAATTTTTTTATTGTTCATAAACTCTTTCTATTTTCATCATTGAAACAATATGACTGTTTCATACAGGGGCTTCATAAGACCTCCCAGAGCTATATGACTTACCAGCCATGCCTGATGTTCAAAAAGCTCATAAAAGTTACATTTAAAGATTGAAACAACTCGAGAGGTTACACAGCCATGCATCCAATTGTTCTTATCATGCAGAATACTACATTGGATTATTTGTTTAGGCTTATTCAATTTAGTCAGAGTACTGATAACTTTAAACTTCTTTTCAGAACATAGAACAAAGTAGAATTCAAACACACTTTTTCCTTGAAGGACTTGGAATGTTGATCACACTGTTTGGTCTTCTTGATGACTAAATTTCCCTTTACATCATAAAAATTAAATGGCTTTTAAATCAGATAAATTCAACTTCTCAAGAAACTAATGTTTCTCAAACTGTTGCTTGAGTAAAATGTTTGAAACACATAAATCATCTTTCAGTCTTAAAAGAAAATTTTTTGCTGAACACAGAAGTGTTGAACTTCTCCAAGCAAGAAAGGCAAGTAAGATCCACCAGAAGGGTAAACAACACTTCCCGTAGACGTCAAATATGTGATTTAAGAATTAACCCTCTCAGATTCCTGGAGGGTTTTCAGGCAGTGCACCAAATTCCTAGCAGATTGTCAGGAGAATGGATGGTAGTAGCAGATGCATCATTCAACTTAAATTCAGCAGTGGAGTGTCCGTCCTTAGAGCTGCTGTTCTTTGTGGTACTGCTAGTTGTGTTTGAGAGAAAATGTTGATGAATGTTTTGCCTGGCTCTAGAAATGCCCTGCAGAAGCTTCATATGTGCGTTTTCAACATACCTATTTTGGTTTTCACACACACATATTTCCCAAAAGTATTGATAAAGTCCTGCACTCATGAGTAGTCCTTTACAATAAAGTTTTGATTCAGCAAAGTCATCTAATTTTTCACAGGTTTGCAGACACCCATCTTCATAAAAAATCTATGAATAAACTGGGAAAAAAAATAGATGAGAATAAAATTATACAGTAGGCCCCAAAATCGATGAGATCAATGAGAATTGTGAAATTATTGACTTATTTTGTACAACAGTTTCTAAGGTAAACTAAGTGAAGAAGTAGGAGGAGGGAAATGTCTAAACATGGAACAATAATGCAAAAACAAATACAAAGATGACTCCAGTAATTACTGATCAGCCTGCATGATAGCCAAACCCAGTAGAAGTATACCACTCATAAAATTGAATTGGATTAAATAATATTATTAATAGTAGCCCTAACAGTATACACACAGTCATAAACAAGTGACCTTTTGAAATAATGGGGTAGTGGACACAATCTTAAATCATTATGTGCATATTGATTAAAGTATTTCACAGAATATTTTGGAAAATGTTCCCATTAAAAAAAAACCCACATACAAATCTAAGTTACCTGTAAACACTGGGAATTGCTGTGAAGATAATTTGTTACTCAAACTAGCTTCTCTGAGAACATCAGCCAGGAACAGAGCCAATTTATTTTACATAAGAAATTCAAATAAATGGCAGCAATTAAGGATCATGTTGCACCTTTTACTGCCATAGTCCATCTGAGAAACGAAAGGTGAGTTGTTTAGGTAAAGACTGTGCATTGTATTTTGATAAGATCGGTGAAAACTTTTGGAATTAGAATGTTAGCTTTTGTATTTTGTATACACACCTCATGTTTTATATATATATTTATATTACAGAATCAAAAACTATTCTTGTCTTTTAATTTGAACTTTCTTCTCTCACCCTTTTTACTTTCACTACTTTTTCTCCTGAAATTTCCTCTTTTGAAAGTTGAATGGCAGATCTTTCCGCTTTTAATGACTTTATTAAAAGAGAACAGCTCAAGGCTGGGAGGCTCAACAGCTCTGGGGTCTCACCATCATCGCTCCCAGGAATAGCTCAGAGGAGAAAGTGAGCGCACCTCTGTTTACTACGAGGCAGAGCTGGAAGTCCCATCCTCGCATAAAGCTGCGCGAGTATATTCCATGTTCACCTTCCTCAACCTGCCATCCAGGGTCCTGGCTCCAACCGACATCCTCCCAGGTCATGGTGAGGGGCACCAAAGATCCCCAGCATCTCTGCCAGCTCTGGACCTTGTCCCTGATATCCAGACATCACCTTGATCTCCTAATTCTGGGTTGGCTCGTCACTTTAGGGGTCTTTTCCTGGATTTGGTGGGGGTCCTGTCTCATTGCATTCTGGGTCTGAGGTTACTTTGCATATAATCTTGAGGTCTCCTTCCTTCCCACTGTCAGGGCCAGGGCCGGATACCATCCTCCTGGCAGCAGGCAAGGGTGGTACTAAGAAAGGAGAATTCTCAACAATAGGTGGTTAACAGGTGATTACAACATGCAGCTAACAAAGAATCCTCTTTGGCCAGCAATCAGCTCTAAACTTGTAACTCTGCAACCCTTTTTAAAAAAAATGAGTAACTCTTTTTTATCCATAACAGAAGTAACAGACCCTGAGACACTGGAATTTCTGTGAAACTCTGAAAGTGTTTATACAAAATCTTATTACTGAAATGTACTTGTTTTATAAGTATACCTAAGTGTTTAGTATTTGTGTACATTATGATCATAATAAAACATCTTTGTGTTTAGCAAAGTATACAAAAATACAAGTCAAAAACGTTCTAAATGTACTTAACAGAAATACTTCTTAATGCATAGACTAAAGAAATTATGTCATGTTATTAATATTTAAAGAAATAATGAAAACATAATCTTCAAGTGGAAGTTTGAGGCTGAGCTGGCCTGGTAGGACATGAGACCTTGCGCTTGCGCTTGGAGAGGAAAAGGGATTTCTTTTTTCCTCTTTTTTTTTTTTTTTTTTAATTTTTTTTTTTTTTTTTTCCCCTGAGGGAGGTCAGAGGAGATGTCGAAGTTAGGAATCCTAATGCTCATTATTTTGGTCCTATTGCTTGCACAGCATTAGTCTTTTTTGGGTGTGGCAGTGGGGGTTTGAAGATGTTAGTCTCTGTCTGGAGTTGTTTGCGCCCTGTCTCATGGTGGCAGTTAATAATTCCAGATTTTTCCCTGTCTATCCTCAAAAATCCTGCCCCTTTATCTAGAGAGTTCCCTGTCAGTTGTGATTTTTCCGATTTGCCATTGGTCTGTGTCTTTCCCGCTCCAGATTATGTTTACAGTTGTCACCCTAGACCCCTTCTAGCTAGCCAGACAGTCCCCTCCTGGGATTCCACCCCCCTCCTCCATAAAAGATGCGGTTTTCCTCTTTTCCCACTCTCTGACATTGCCCCTCCTTCAAGTCCTGCAGCTCCCATGTCCTAGCGGCACCTGCCGCGGCACAGCCCTTTTCAGCCGTCACTGCTCTCCGCCATGAGAGAGAAGAACACCCATGCAGCATCAGCTGCCCTGTTCTGGCGATGGAAAAGCTGGCAGCGCTCCTCCCATGCCACCCACTCTGCCGCCGCTCCTGCCGACCGACACCACGCGACCGACACCAGCCGGCGCCACCTGCGTGACCGACACTGCTGGCGCTGCCACGGCCTGCACGGCTCCTACCACAGGGGGATCTCTGCTGCTGTCGCTGCCCGTGAGATTGCATCACCTGCCTCACTTCAGCACTGCTCCCGCCACGGGAAAGAATAACTCCTGTGCCACGCTGCCCGTTCCAAGCAGTGCCGCCCTGGCACCGCTTCTGCGTGGGAAAGAAATAAAGCAGCTCCAAGAAGCAAGGAGAGAGTCCTTCCTTTTTCCTTTACCTCGATCCTTTGGCGTTGGGTGCACATTTATCGGCTGCTTCTGGTGGTTTAGGGACCTCAGCCAGTGGTGGAACCATGATACTGCCCAATGATGTCAGATGCAGGGCATGGCCCCTCCTGGTGCACTTACTGATCACTTTCCATGACCAGTATGCCACATCATTTGGGCAAACAATGTCTTCTATTCTTAATAGAAATGAAGTTTCAGTTTTTCCAAAATAGATTACATGAGATGCTGAAAGTCAGATCTAAGTGATGTTCTCAGTTACATTTCACTGCAGCATAAAATCAAGGAATATCCTGAGTTAGAAAGGGCTCATCAGGATGACTGAATCCAACTTCCAGCCATGCAGATCACCGTACCCGAGAGCCACACCATGTACCTGAGAGCTCTGTCAAGCTTAGTGCTGTGACCACTTCCCCGGGGAACTGTTCCAGTGCACAGCCACCCTCTGGATGGGGAACCTTCTGATGTCCAACCTAAACCTCCCCTGACTCAGCTTCATGCCGTTGCCCTAAGTCCTCTCATTGGTCACAAGAGTGAAGACATTTGTGAAACTCTGTGATCAGTTTCAAAAGTCAAATTAAGAAGTGAAGGATTGCCTTGCAAATGGAAGGTTTGGCTTTAGTGGTTTCCTCAGCTAGGTTGGCAGATATGGTGTTTTTCTTCCTAGAAATTCTGTGTTCAGTAATAAGTCCAACTTGAGTTTTTCAGGTATCTAACAAATTATCTAACAAATTATTTATCTCTATGGGGTCTCTTTTCCTCATTCATTAGTCAACTATTTTCTCAAAATATGTGGGAAATTTATATCTGCAGCATCGGCACTCTTCTAAGAAACTCAACTGGGTTTGAAATTTACAAAGATTAAAAAATCAGAGGTGAAAACTGAATGCAAGGTTCCTCAGATAATACATACATACACACACACCATACATGCATAACTGTGGTTTCTGTAAGGTGATTTTTTGCTAATTAATGCATTCAGTATTGTCGTGGTTTGAGGGGAAATGGTTTTTTTTGGGATGGTGTGGTCACGCCAATCGGTGTCCAGATTTTAATATTGGCACCTGGTTTGTCCACTGAGGGCATGGATACGCCTCTGAGAACACAGGGGGTTAAAAGCTGTGAACTCCCACTGGAAGTTCCTTTTGAGTTCCGGCCCTGGACCAGAGGAGATCTCTCCCCTGTCCAGCTCCGAGCTGGGCAGGGGGGAGGGGAGCCATGTGGCCGGAGGGAGGTAGGCCAGGCCTGGGCCGAAGGGTGGAGGAGCATTGCACTGCGAGGGCTTCGGGCAGCCATCCCCCATTTCCCCCCCGGAGGAAGAGAGAGAGAGCAGCCTGTGCTTGTGATAGCGTGGCTGGAGTGAAGGAGAAGGGGGGGGGTGCCCAGCAGGGCAGCCAGCCGTGGGAGTTCATGAACCAAACCGGCAGAGCCTGGGACTTTTAACCCTTCTTGGGACGATGGAAACCTTGCAAATGCTGATTCCTCCTGGAGTTGGTGAGATTGAGAGAAGCTGAGAAGAATTCTAGGTGGGAGGAGATGATGGAGTGGCTTTTGGCTGGACTTTTCTTGGATAGCTATGGACAGAACCCTTGAGTTCCTGTGACACAGAGACTGCATTCTAGGGGGAGGCAATGGCTCAGAGCCAGGAGAGTGCGGTGATGTGAAGGTGTGTGAACAGAGACGACGGGTGAGGAGGGTGGTGGTGGTGCCCTCCGTCTTCGAAGAAGAAGAAGAGGAAGATGATCTCTGTTCAAGAGACCCCTCAGCCCCTGGGAGTGAAACATGGGGGGGACAGGTGCCCAAAAGGAGAGGGACTGTGCTCTTTTTTGGAACTGGACAAAGCATCCTTAAAGGGAAAAACCCTAGAAGCAGCTCTGGTCCATGTGCAGTGGTGAGAGCACTGGACATGGAAGGAAGAGGTCACGATGGCAAAATGTTCTCCGGGCGGTGCCACACGTGACACGGAAACATGAGAAGTTTCGACTGTTTCCTGGGTGAAGTCTGTGGTGCAAGAGGGACTCCTCTCTTCTCGAAGAATTGAGAATTGATTATCCAAAGGGTGGTAATGGAATTAGGAAATTTGGTGGGGTGAGGAGGAGGAAATTTGGAAGGTTTTCATCCTGTGTTCTGTGTGTTTTTCCCTGTAGCTTTAGGTTAATAAAGTTTTTTTTCCTTTCAGTCGTAAGTTGGAGCCTGCTCTGCTCTGTCTTTGATCACATCTCACAGTAGATACCAGGAAAAGAGGTATTCTCATGGAAGCACTGGCATTTCGCCGGGCTCAGACCATGACAAGTATGCATATATATAGTTTATTTTATTTAAATTTATAAATTAATAAATTTGGCCAAGCAAAAGGGGAAAGCAATATATTCGTCATGATGTTCACATCAAATGTGAGAAAAAAAATAGCTTTATCTCAGCACAAAAGCTCTACAAATCCTGTAATTGCTGTATAAACTCCTCTTACTTTTAAGTAACAGTAGCTTTCAAACACAAGTCAAATATAACCAGTGCATCTGAATACATGTGAGTCTCCAGAGAGCCTTAAGTTAACTTTGAGAGCTGAGCATGCCTCACAATCCTAGTAGATGATATTATCAGGATTCCCTGCTCCTGTTCAGAAACTTGCCAGCAGCTCCTAGAAGACAGACTGTAAGGATGTGGCAAAGGTAGGAAATTTGCCAATTAACCAAGAAGCTGCAGTATGGCTGTTGACCTCTCTTAGATGGGAGGTTTCTGATTGCACAGAGGGAAAGGGAATCACTGATGACTTGCAGTTTCTCATACCTGAGAGTATACCAGGCTACTGCTGCTGTATTTTCTGCTGCTCTCCTAGAGTGAACAACTGTTGTAAAATAAAATTGTAAGGTTTTTAGTGTTGGAATGCCTTAATCAGACCTTCAGTTCTCAGGCTCTGGGGCTAGACTTGCCTTTTTTTGCCAAAGAAAACTGAGGTTTCAAAGTATCACATAAGATAGGTGGAACATATCTTAGAATAATCAATTTGTTTTGTTTTGTATATTTTGCCGATGACCACCATCAGGTACAATATGCAATCAAAGAGGCCTTTTGAGAGCATACTATCACTGTTCATTAGATCCACTTTCTATAGCATGTTCTGACCAGATATAATTTTACCCTGCATCCAAAAAGGTTAAAAGGAAGAGTAAGATTTAATTTTCCTATTTCACTTTCTATTGAATCCAAATTCCAGGAGTCAAGTCATTTTTGAAATGGCAATGGCTGAAGTATTGGCTAAATCTAAAGCAGTAGTCATTGGAAAAAAAATCAAAAAGATCCAGTATAATCCATAATCAGTTAATTAGATCTAAATTCATGTCAACATAAAGAAATGGGAAATGTTGCATAATTTTTATTTCTCCATCCACATTAAGACTGTTTACATGAATTTATCAAATATTTATGTATTCTTTGATTTGTCCATTTTTTTATTATATCTTAATTTATAAACCTAATTTTTCATCTTTAACTTTAGCTCTTACTTCTTAAAATAACTGTCAGAAGAATTTCTTCCAGACAGTAAGAAACAAGTTAGGTTTTATGAACATGAATTTACTTTAAAAGATAGTGGAGGCGAATAAAATAACCCAACAACCTTCAAGACCTTTCATATCATATTGCTGAATTATAATGAATTGTTTGTAGAGCCTAAGAGAGTTTCAGACTGAATAGTGAAAAAGGTGTAAAACCTGATTATATTTCTAATTAATTCAGGCTTCACCTTGAAGGATATTGTTTTAAAACAAAAAATACTTCTTATAGTTAGATTACCCTAGACATCCTTAATTGAATACAGACAAAAAAAATTATTAGTTCATTTAATATTTTTTCCTGCCATTTCCTTGAACTACAGCTCAACCTAACAGTCTGGTAGGATTTTAAAAGCAAATAAACAGTAGGTGATAGAACAGTATACCCTTTTTTTTTTTTAGGAAACATTTCAGAGAGTGTTTATGTTTGTTTTACAAAAAATACCCACAATGTTTTTGATACTTATTGATACAAAATAAAAAAAAATTAAAAGAACTGTAGGTAAAATAGGTGCACTTTTTTTACTCACAAAAGAGATTGTATGCAGAGCTTTACAAAACTTTTTTCTCCTGTGTGCTTAAAATTCAAATCTTTAAACTGCATTTATACTTTTAAAAGTGAATTTCCTGAAACAAATGGTGTTCCCTTTGGCATTGTAAAGACTTCATGGTTCTAAGCTTCTATTTAAATAAGACCAACTGTAGATCAAAAGTGACCTTATACCAGTAGCACCAGAGTCATAAAAATGGTCTTGATATTAGGAAGGGAAAAGTACTTTGAAAGGGGTAGTAGACACACCACTTGGCACAAAAGGGAGTAACTAATACCTAATGAAGGTATTATCACAGGTCTTTAATGAGACTCAGAGAATCTCAAAACCCTCAATGTTCAAAATTTCCTAGAATTCAGAATAAAAATAACCAAATCATGTTTTTCCTTCTGTATCAACAATGAATGAAGAAAACTTAAAACAGTTTTAATAACATTTCAAAATAGTATACTTCTGTTTGTAGCTAGTTATTTAATCCATACAGACCCATATTTAGCAAATCTGCATTAGTAGAGGCACTGCTTCATTTATTTATTTGTTTTAAGGGGGAAAAGCCCTCTAAAAATATCTCTTTTGAAAATCAAATCAAAATTATTCTCCAAGATAGTGAAATGTTATGCCGGTCTGAAAGAATTGATCTCAAATCATTGTAGCTGTGCAACTGAAATAGTATAGAACCAGTTATGTTATGTATCTGACACCAAAGCAGATTGCCTGTAGAAAACACCAGTGATATGTGAAGAAAGTATTTAAAAGGAGAAATCAAAAGATACATCCTCAAAAGATATGTTGAATGACTGCAAAATGTGGTGCTGCTGACAATGAAAATATAAATGCATGTTTAGTGTACAGATAAACAATTAAAATTGCATTCAGGATGCATGATAGAGTAGGATAAGGAATAGAAGAATGTGTGATACAACATATAAATGACTTACTGGCCAGAACTGTGGTGTCACAGCTGGTTATGTCATCAGCTGCTGAGAGCCATGATGCCAAGCTATCACACTGCCCTGATAGCCAAGCAAGCAGAGTGTCTCCAGGGTCAGATCCAGCTTCTGCCCAGGCATGGGAGTGTCTGACCTGGGGGAGGCATGCAGGGAACAAACCATGGGCCAGTGAGAGACTGGAATGACAAGGGTTAGTGACTCAAGCAATCAGCCACTTACAGAAGCAGCAGGTGCTTTGCTGAGGCCAGGTTTGCACACACACACATCCAAACCAAGGGGAGGAGGAGAGTTTTTGAGTGTGTGGTGGCAAAATCTCTGATCTGTGTCAGAACAGGCCAGATGAAGACCTTCAGCACTAAGGATGGCCTCATCAAACATTTAATTAGCAAAAGACTGAGTTGTGAGCCAGGTAGGGCTGATAAGCAAATCCTGGAGGTGGGATAATGTTTTTAATGATGCTAATGTCCTTCTTTACACAACTGGCTCAGGTGTAAAAGCTCACCCCTACACCTCTCTGGGAAAGACGTCCAGGCATTCATATTCACACATAGGCCTGAAGGTATTCATCCCTTCAGGAGTGACATAACTCACTCAGCTATGCTGGCTGGTGTGAGAAGCATCTCTCAAGTTTTACAAGGTGTCATAAACCGTGAAAGACCCCTGAGGTACCCCCAGACTCATTACTGGGGCCATCCACCAGAGGACTGTCGATGATCTAATGCTACATCAAATATTGTAAACCCCCTCTGCCCCAAAGGAGGCACCTGCTGCTCCCACCTGAACACGTTGAACATTATGTTGTATGAGCTTCCCCACCCCGTTGGATCAGGAATGAGACCAACATTTTACACACCAGACATAGAAACTGTAACAACCAAGTCTTATTGCTGCATTCATGGGCAGTGATGTCTTTCCCCTCTGCTACCTATTTTTAATCTTTCTTTCTCTTTCTATTTTTTTCCGTATATGTTTTCTTAAATGATATCTTTATACTTTTATAGTTTTTCATTTCTATATTCTGATAATCCAAAAGTGGCTACATACCTTCTTTCCTGGGCAACCAAATTGTTCTAAAATAAAGTTGCCATAGATATATATAAACACCAGTCATTCAGTGTCATTTTACACTAATCTGCTCCAAGGGATCTATTCACAAGAACCTCAATTACTCTGCTTTTGAGGGTGGATTATAACAGTCAGGCATGAGTATCTCATCGCTCAGCAGCTGCAGCTTTGGGTTCTGGTGTGGCCTTGCAGTACTGGAGTGAAGAGCAGAGTGAACAGCAACAAAGAGTAACCAATGCAACTGATTTTGTTGACTATAAGCAGATTTCTCTGTCCCTTCTTTTGATTTCTGTGGTAAATGTAAACCGATGGTATCATTTTCACCTTTAACTCCACTTTTGAACATTAGGAGATCTTATCAGGTGTGTTAAGTAGGTTCTGCTTAATGCTTATGGAAACCATTTGTACTTTGTCCTGCTTGGCAATTGTTTTAGATGTGGCTCCAAAGCTGCAGATCACATCATACTTGTCACACATTCTTGTGTTTTGGAGGTCCTAGCTGAACTTTGCTTGAAACTGAGTGAGGGTCACCTCCCCAGATGACCACCAGAGACCCCCAAAGAGGAGCACACAGGTGCAATAACAAGTATTGAGTAAGGTTACATGAGCTAGATGACTAGGTATGTGGTAACTTGGTATTAGGTGGGTTTATGTAAATTTTAGTGTAGAAATTCTTTTGATTTTTACTCTCTGGTGTGCTTGATTTGTGGAAAACTTCCACTTTGCACCCTGAACAGAATAAACAATGTCTCCTTTTTAAACCTCTTTTCCATGTTTAAAGAATTCCTAAAATTTGGCAACAATTTGATTGAGGATGTGCAAAGAAAGGAGAATTTAATTTGCAAGTCCTTAACTTTAAAATAGTCTTACGTATTTAAATCAGGAGATGATACAAAATTCCTTGTTGATTTTCCCCAGCTCTTCTATAGTAATAATCATTTATTATTATAGATAAATTCTACTTCAGGAATTTTTTGCATGACTGGAAGTATTGATGTATCTGCTAGCTATATTACTATTGTGCAGAGCAACTCTATACCAGGACAAGCATATGCCTGATCTCTATCTATAACTGTAAAACTAGACTCTCATTTGTCAGTTAATATGAAACCAAAGCACCATCATTCATCAGTAACATATTTATCATACTTATTGTAAGAAAAATGATGTTAGAATGTAAAAGCTTTATCATTCCATTATTGATTTAAATTAGCCTGAAACAGTGCTTTAGAGTCCATTATTCTTCCACTGCCTAGTCTCAGACTACTCTAAATCATCAGTACATCAGCTGATAGTGTTCAATGGCAGTAAAAAAAAAAAAAAAATCAAGATTTCAGTGGCTGTGACTGATCTGACTTCTCATGTGTGCTGTCTTGCTAACCGAGATCTATTAAAAGAACAGCTTGCAAATTTGCAGCAGCTGCATCTACACAACCAGTCTTCTGACTTGTGAAATAAAACCATGATTTTAAATTCACCTAACTCCCCTAAGCCACAACTTTTCATTAAAGTTAGAATTTATGTAAGTTTTTTTCTTTCAATTTAAAATACAAAAAATACTCATATTACCACAGAAAGTACTTTATTGACTCTCCCTTAATTTTCCCAAGTGAAGTAACATTCCAAGTGAGGTCCTCAGATGGCTAAAATTATATATTATTACACTCACGGAGTTAATCCAATTTCTTTTAGCCTAATCTAGAATAACATTTCAGCTTTTCCATAAAGTATAACACCACTTCAATGCATCTCAGGTGAAGCAAGTGAATTTGCCAGTTCTATTTTAAACACACCATCTGCGACATTTCTGTTGTAAATGTTGGCAGTATACTGACACCACATTAATAAAATGAATGAGACCTGACATATGAAAAAATCCCAGGTTTCTGTTCCAGCTAATATATAGATATATGAATAAATATATATGTAAATTGGCTCTAATTCAGAATATTTTTTTCTTTGGAAAATGTCAATGCTACTATTAATAGCAATGGTGTAGACTGTACTAGTATTCTAATATCTTTTTAAGCTCTTCTGATCCTGTCAGCAATTAAAGGAAGAGATCTTGCTGAATAATGATTCTTGGCATGGTAGAGTAAATAATCTATGTTGCTTTCCTGACTCATGCAGCAAAAATTTAACATGGTCAGGTTTTTGTGACAAGAAACTGATGGTGCTTGGACGCCTGAAAAGTTGAAAGAAAAGCAAATTTTTGGAGATGAAGGAGTCTGCCTTAAAATGTGTGCATGAATGTGACATGGGCAAGTAAGATAACCGCTTAAATATTATTTTTTTAATTGGATCCCTTACATTACCTATAAAATATTTTTAATTCTGATAACTAATAAAATTAAATGGTTATACAGCTCTTCATGTCACTTTACTAATATCAATAAATGCCAAGCCATCACTTCATTGACAATTTGGATAGAAATTTGCAATTTTGCAGATTCTCACAACATTTTTTTGCATATTAATTCACCTTACAAGCTCACTTTTTTTCTGAATTAAGATATTTCTTTTCTTTCTGAGTAAAGGCAATGTGAGTAAGGACATTTCCAGAATTCCTGAATGTCAGGCTATTTAAGAGAAAAAATATAGTGCTGTGTACTTTTTTTTTTGGTGGGGGAACACTTAGCTGTATAACCAAATAGTACAATATATGATTTTCAGAAGCTCTGTCACAGGAATATCTGGTCCATTCTTGAAAAATTCCTTCCCCTGTTTATAGATGGCTCTTACATTTCTGTGCTCCTTTAAAGCAGAGGTGGGCTCTGGGACAAAGTTTGTGTGTGCAACAGCAGAGGTGGAGAAACATTTTAATCATCCATAGCAAAAAATGTATGCAGGTCATAGAATTATAGAATCATTTGGGCTGGAAAAAGTCTCCAAGATCATTAAGTCCAGCTGTTAACAACAAACAAGTTCAACGCCAACTGATGTCCCTAAGCATTACCTCTGCATGTCTTTCAAATACCTCCATCTACTTCCCTGGGCAGCCTGTTCCAATGCTCTGAAAGCCTTTTGATGAAGAATTTTTTCCTCATATCCAACCTAAACCTCTTCTGGCACAACTTGAGGATGTTTCCTCTGGTCCAGTTGCTTGTTACTCGGAAGAGGAGACCAGTTGCCCCATCTCCAGAACCTCCATTCAGGTAGTTGTAGAGAGTGATACAGTCTTCATTCAGCCTCCTCTTCTCTAGACTAAACACCAGCAGTTCCCTCAGCCACTCCTCTCATCTTGTTCTTGGTCTTGTCCTCCTAAATGCAGCTCTCTGTCCATCCTTCTGCTGGTGCTTGCACTCGCAGGCACATGAATTCACCTGCAATGCAAAAGGAATAGGGTGAAAGAAATAGGCTGTGGGGCTGCTGCAGGAGAGTTTTCAGACCCATTTGTGTGGGCAACCTTTGAGTCAATTGTCCCTCATTTATTCCCCAGACCATGGAGAGTGCACTTTTTTCTCTTTCCACTGACATGTTCATATGGATTCTCAGTCAAGCATTATTTCTAGATTTTTCCGTGCATTCCTATCTTCTAATGTAAATATGGAATAGAATTTCTATTGTTCTATTTTTCTAATAGGATAAATAAAACAAATATCCTAGAATTCTTATCGGGTCCTCAATAATTTCCTATCATCTTTAACTCTCCACTGGCACACTGGTTGGTAGCCCTGCTAAGTGTGTTTGCTTCATACTGTGTCAGTATAGTGCTGCAATTATTGCTTTATATTTTCAATAAGAACACAATTTACCTCCTTATACTTTTATTGGAGTTTGTTCCAGCTCCATACCTAGATGTAATACTAACAAAACACAACAGAAAAAACAAACAATAAAGACACAAACTTCTTGATATTAGGTCTGTCCCAACTTTGGGTTTTAACTGATTAAATTTATTGACTTTTAAAAGATGTCTGTACTAGGCCACTCTAGTCTTCATGAATTGTGAATTTTAACAGGCTTCTTTTTATATTAACCCAAAAATACAGGGAAAATACAAAATAATTTCCTAAAAAATTATGCCTAGCAGAAGTATAACAATTTGCTGGTTAGTCCCTGCAGCTGTCTCTGCTCTGAATTTTTGTTCTGTGTTAAGCTCATCAATTGTAACCCACTTGAGAAGAAGTATAGAAGTCACAGTATGTTTGGGAGCAGTATATACATTTGCAAAAACCATAATTTATCTAATAATAACTCTATGGTGTTTAATGTAAGAGACAAGGTTTTGGTAATGGTGGGAGCTGCAGGGATGGCCTTTGTGAGCAGAAGCCAGGGACTTCTCTGTGATGGACAGAGTTCCAGATGGCTCCAAAATGGACTCACTGCAGGACACAGCTGAGCTTGGCAGAGCAGTTTGTGGTGTCTCTGGGAGAATTTATGTAAGACATGATAAAAAACACTGCACAGCAGGGAAGAGGACAAAGTGGAACAAACAATCCTGCTAACACTGAGGTTAGAGAAGGAGAAGGAGATGTTCCAGGTGCAGGTGCTCAAGCAGAGACAACAGTGGAGCAGATGTCCACAATACAGACCATGGAAAATCCCATACTGGATCAGGTAGATAAGTCCTAAAGGAAGCTGCAGCCTGGCAGTCCCCTTAGTGGAGTAGAAAAGGACTACAGCCCATGAAGAGGGTCCATGATATAGCAGAGGAAAAAGTCTGAGGAGGAAGTAGCTGAAAGGAACTATTACAGACTGGCTGTAGCTGTAGCCCCCACTCCCTCTGTGTTGCTCGTGGGGAAGTGACGCCATATCATTGTGCCTTCATTTCTCAGCATCTAACTCTCTTTTTAACTGGTAACAAACTAAATTTTCCCCATGTCAAACCTGTTTTGCCCATGATAGGCATGAGTTTTCCACCCAACTTCCAGGGAACTCCAACTGAGAAGTGGGTTAGAGTAGCTGAGTGCACATCTGGCAATCAGCCAAGGTCAATCTACCACAGTATAAAATATATTAAACTGACAAATCCCAACAATCCTATGGAGCACTCAAAATCCAAATGTCAACACTTGGATTTGAAACTACATTCAAACCTGTACCCTTACCCGTACCCTTACCTTTATCCTAACCCGTACCCTAACCTGTACCCTTACCCGTACCCTTACCCATACCCTTACCCTTATCTGAACCCTAACCCTAACCCTAACCAGTACCCTAACACTAACCCTAACCCTCACCCATACCATTACCCATACCCTTACCCATACCCTAACCCTAATCCAAGAACACCGCCAGAGATATCGGGGAGTTTTAAAAAAACCCAGAACACTTGAGAAAAAAAGCATATCTATCTGTGTTACATAGGAGGTTGTATGGGAATTGGCTTCGATTTTTGTTACTGGTATCTCCTCTAACTTTTCACTGTCCTTTCTTCATGAACAGGTCCCCCTGTGCAGCCACAGCAAATATCCAACTCCATCATCCACTTCCTCCTGCTGGCATTGGCAGACATGCAGCAGCTGCAGCTCCTGCACTTCTGCCTCTTGCTGGGCATCTCCCTGGCTGCCCTCCTGGGCAACGGCCGCATCATCAGCACTGTAGCCTGCGGCCACCACCTGCACACGCCCACGTTCTTCTTCCTGCTCAACCTGACCCCCAGTGACCCAGGTTCCATCTGCACCACTGTCCCCAAAGCCATGCAATTCCCTCTGGGACACCACAACTATCTCCTACAAAGGATGTGCTGCACAGGTCTTTTTCTTCATGTTCTTCATCTCAGCAGAGTTTTCCCTCCTGACCATCATGTGCTACCACCGCTACGAGTCCATCCACAAACCCCTGCACTACAGGACCCTCTTGGGCAGCAGAGCTTGTGCCCACGTGGCAGCAGCTGCCTGGGCCAGTGCCTTTCTCCATGCTCTGCTACTCACAGCCAATACATTTTCCCTGCCCCTGTGCCAGGGCAATGCGCTTGGCCAGTTCTTCTGTGAAATGTTACTCAGCTTTAAAGTCATAGAATGGCAAAACATTTTTCTGCTTTGTTATTCTTAGAGGGTTTCTAGAGAAACTCACAGAAAATGTGGTGCTGTTGGATCCAGTCTTTTGGATCAAAGAATCCTTTAATCTGAACAGTAGTAACACTACTGATTCTTTATTATCTAACGCTTCCTTGGTGAATCCTCAAGTATTGGCAGCAGCTGGGGCTTGGATATGGCAGGTGGGAGGGAATTACAGGACATGCTTACCCAGATGAGCAGCCTCCTGTGGGCTGTAGTGTGGGCACCTGCTGTGATCTTAGTGTAAACTGAAACAACCATCCACCCCTTCAGATCTTTTTCAGTTAGTGCAGTTTTCTGGTACTTTTTAGGGATGGGTTCAGGGCCAGAGGTGCTCCCAAATCTCTGCTGCTCCTGTTTAAAATAAAAGATCTGTGAACTTTTTGCCTAAAACCCTCCTAAGAAGTAGTCAATTGAAATAATCAGAGTAAGGGGGTGCTGGGTATATTATTTGAATAATGATAGGAGAGTGGCAGAGCTGCCTTTTCTTTATCAACAGCAACCTCTCTTCAGTCCTTGGTCTTTGGAGCAGATACTAATTTCCAGGATTTCTCACATGACAAGACACTACTCCCAAAGCAGCAAGCACCCTGAATACCTAGATAATAGCATCACAGCTAAAGGTGAAATGATGCAAGCCAAAGAGACAGCTGTAACACACTCCCTGGAAAAAAAAACCAAAACCATCCCTGCTGCAATCACTTTACACATGCCTTTAGGCACAAATTATATTTTTGGGAAATTTTAAGTCTTTAGAAATTTTTGTAATAAGAAATACATGTACAGCATTTTTGAACAAAGAAAATCCTCTTTATAAGGAAAATAGTATTTCTGTAAATTTATGCTGTTTCCTTGTTAAATCCTGTGGATTTTTCCATAATGTTATCTGGTGTAAAAGCAGAAGTTCTATGCTATGGTAATAAGATCTGGTAGTCCCAGTAGACTGTATCTCTTACAGAAAAAGTAAACTTTAAGTTCTGCAGAGAAAATGAGTACCTGCATAGAATATCAGCAGCATTGCGATGGCTCAATACACTATTTGAAAAAGCTTCAGTTTTCCCACATTGTCAAGCTGCTTCCAAAAATTGATCTGCATCACTTTCACCTTCTCTGAACTGATTTTTTTTTTCAATCTATATTCTGTAGAGGGTTGCAGTGATGGGAAAAATTGCTGAATGCATCTTGTACTTGTTCTAGAAGATGGATCATTATGAAATATTGTAAAATGGAAAGGGGAAACAAGAGGTCTACACTGTCTGTGGGAAAAAAACAGCTTTTTAACTAGATCAGTCACAGAGGAAATTATTATGGAACTAAGAAAAATAAAAAGTAGTTTTTGTTTTGAAAGATTTCAAACATAATTTAGAGGAGATAGAATACTACACAGAAAATGCAGAATCCAAATATTCTGTCTATTGCCACTCTCTAGAAGAGATGCCAAACAAAAATTTTAAAAATATTTTTTGAGTTATTTTATGTCCTTTCAAACAAAATTCTTAAGAAGCTTGTGAGAGAAACTTGACTTTTGTTCCTGTTAATGGAGGTATACATCATGTCTAGTTTTTTTGTTCAAATTCAGCACTTCTGTCTTCATATTCTCTTATTTAAGATGAAAAAAAAAGATGATTTTAAAAACTGTATTTCCTCAGAAGACTTTATTTCCTGAGATTTTTTTCTTCCTTTGACAAAATACAATATTGTTTTCTCTGATTAAGTGTTTTATTATTTTTCTGACTTTTAAAAGTTGTTTTGTACTGTACCTTCATGATACAAATGTAAGCATTCACACGACCACTTCTGCTGTGGTCTACAGGTCCCATTAAGTGGAGGGAAGGGGAGTCAGTGACCTCAAAGGGCAGGTCAGTCCTAATAATTTTCCTTCCAGTTCTGAAAAACAAAACCAGAAAAAAACCTGAGCTAATGTAACTGACCAAACATTTTTGTTGAAAGTGGCAGCTGACACGCTGAGGTCAAGAAAAGAATTGGAAATGTCAACTGACTGGTTTGAGGAACCAACGGAGAGGAGGTATGGAATTGGGAATGTCTCTGCACGGTGACAATGACAGAGCTGCGGCTGAGCAGCAGTTACACTGCAGGGCATTAGGATTGCAGGAAGAGAGTCAGAATCAGTGACAAGTTGAAAGGGTGTCACATTATCAGTCTGTCTGTGTTACAGTATTGATCCATGCCTGCAATACCTCACACATCCAGGGTACTTACAAACAGCTGAGTTAGTTGCTCTTATCATGGATGCAGAGATTCCCTGTACAAATGCAGGATAGTCTTGTTATGCTAAGAAATACAGCTGAAAAATAACCTTCTGAGGAGGAATAAGTTATTGTTTCATCAGCATTCAGTACCACAGCAGCAGTTCAGGGTAGATGAAAACCAAACAGAGAAACAAAGAGGTTCAGAAGAGTAGATAAAAGAGAGCAATGAAAGGAAAAACATTGCACTTAACGTCCTTAGGGAAAGCTAGAGGACAGAGGCAGAGCTCTGTACTCATGGGATCTTCCTTCCAGCACCATATGTGTTACAGATGAGCAGACAATGTGGAGATCAATTTTTTTATTGGTAGTGGGTAAACACAGGGATCTTATTTCTGTCTCTGATATCTGGAGTACTATAATCATGCTATAACCTGTGCAACAGATTTTATATTGAATGTTTATATTTCTTCTCTGTTTAAGGCATTTTTGGAAATGTGAACTTACAACTAGAACTCACTTTATTTGGACATAAGCATGTAACTGACAAAGAAATTACAGTACAGTAAAATCTGACTAGTGGAAGGACCTCCCTCATCCCTCATCTTTTTGGCAGAAGCACACAAAGGAAAGGAAAATGGTCTATAAAGGAATAGACCATTTTCTGGAAAAGATTTGTGTGTCATATTTTATTGGAAGGGATAAAATATGGCCTTTTAAAAATATTCTAATTGAATTGCACAATTAAACAATTTGGGTTTCTATACAGAAGGAAGATGAGAAAAACCACTTGCCCTTCACAGTAAAAAAAAACTTTCTATATAAGACTTTATAATTTGTCTGACAGCTGTTTTTCTGTGTCTGAACTGACTTATGTGAACACAGCAGTTTGATATACATAGTCTGCAATATATGTCTTACCCTATTGTATTTAATAGGCAGTTAGGGTGTCTGTGGATATGTAAGTAAAACCTGGAGATACCAAGTCTTTCAAAGGATCTCAAGCATCAATGAATGACCAGCAAAAGTACCTCCCTAAGAGAATTTGAATACTGATCTTTTCCATGGTTTAGCCTTAAGAACGACAAAACAGAGGTGTGTTCCAGTCTAAAAGGAGAGGAAAAATGTCTGGAAACAACAAAAGGCAGCAGGAAAGCAAGTTCATGGCACAGAAAATGTGCCTTGGACCTCAGGGTTTTGATTGCAATATCTTGGCATAGCACAGTCTCAGTAGCATCAGTAACATAATAATCATACATGTTTGTCATTAGCAGCCTGCAAAGAACTGAGCTCAGAGTCTAGGTTCTCCCAAAGAAAGTATTCAGCCCAGTTATCTAAAATGGCTCCTCTGTTTACCTATCTATCTGGACTTCATTTTACGTAATAATAGTAATAGTAATAATATAACCCATATAAATAACACAATTTCTTGTAGAAATATTCATATTTATAAAGCATAAAAAGCTAAACAGTGGTCCATATACTCCCAAAAGATAATGCTAGGAGTTCTGAGGCAAACAATTTTAGAATAACTTGTGGACAAGAGGAAAAAAAAAAAGGTTTGATTTATAGATGAAAATGGGTGGATTTTGTACCTCTGAGAAAAGCTACCCTGCTCATTTCAGGAAAATTGAAATAGATGACCTTTAAAGGTCTGTTCCAAATCAAACCAATATGTGATTCTGTGATTTCATAGATTATTCTATATGCTGTATTGTCTGTAGCACAAAAGAAGTGCCATTTTGCCTATGGATAGAGCATCACACAGGTCACCACATAGATGTCAGAAATGTTGATAACTACTCCTCTCTTTCTGGTTTAATTTTAATTGCTATTTTATGTTCTACAAGTTAACCAAAACTGAGACTAATAAATTTATCATTTTAAACACCAAGAGCTTCTTAAGTAGCTAATCTAGATGGGTGAAAATATTTCAAGCGAAAAAAATAAATTGCCTTTAATGACAGAACTAAGTTCCTACAAGCTTAATTGTTAAGTAAAAGGGTCATAATCCATACATTATACAACATCTAGCAACATTTAGCATCTAGCTAAAATAAGTACAGGTAGGAAGTGGTAGACCTTAATTAGGCAAAAATGTCCTCCAAAATAATGCACAAATATCCTTTTAATTCTACCTAGAGGCCATAATACAATAACAGGAAAGAAAAAGGAGAGCTTGAAAGGGAAAGCAACCAGCAGCTCTCAGACGTTGGTTTGCTATAATGTTTATCTCTTCTCAAGAAGACAGAAGAGAGTTCTAAATTACTTTTTCCTTCCCTCTAAAATCTCAAGCATTGATTTTTGTCTCTTGAGTCTTTAAGGTCTTAATGATTTCTGACAGTTTTGATATCAAAACTCTCACAAAACCTAGATCTCTGTGTTCCTTAGAAGAAAATCTGAAATGTCTGAAAATGTTGGTTAGGTTTTAAGGACATAATATTGAAATTTTAAGAAATGTAAAAGATGTTTCTTTGTTGTAACTTGAGTCTTATGTGTACTGATTAATGTCTCAGTTGTCTGACTATATCACAATGTAAATTCACAAATGAGTATGGCATAACCTGAATTTAACTTCACCCACCTGTGTTTATGTGTCTGTGCAGATATCTATGTATAAACACTCCTATGTATAAATACAGCTAAATTTGACTTTAATCCCACATAATGGGAAGGTCAGGCTGCATTCACTGAGCTTGAGGGAATATGGCACAATATGGTTTATGCCCATGTAGGTAAATTCTCTTCCCCTTCAACTCAGAGTGTCTTGCAAATATTTTCTTCTTGGCTGGTCCCTTGGATCAGTGTTATATGAAAAGAGGAGGTTTCCACAACTTGCAATCTATTTGTCTGTCAGTTTTCCAGGAAAGCTGAGACGCTGGTGCCCAGCTGTGGGGGGATGGAACGTAAGAAAATAAAGATAGTGCAGAAGGTAATCTCACCCCTGAGGAGTTGCAGCTGTACTAATTACTAAAGATTAGGAGCAGGCCTGCCCTTAACCAGCCACAGCTGTGTCCAGTGAGGATGAGTGCTATAAAAGAGTGGGTTAGCTTATTGAGAGGCAATATGGAGTTTTTTGGCTGTGCTGTGAGGGAGTTGGAGTCAGTGCTGTGAGGAGCTGGGTGTGAGAAATCACTGAGAAGGTATGGGAGCTTTGCAATAAGATGGCAACAATCATGAGACATCACCGACAAGTGATGGGAGCTTTACAATAAGATGACGACACCCAGCTAGTCTGTCGATGTCCCATTACAGAGACCCTTCACTTAGCACTCTTGGGTCAGAGGGTGGTTTGACTGACTGAGGAAGGGACACACACCAACAACATAAAAGAATGTGGGTATTCTGACTTTAAGTGTGTTACCTGCTGCCAGTGACTGCTTGTGCCTGTGAAAGATTCAGCACTAACAGTTTACACAGTAACACTCTGTGGCATTGTGTGTTTTTAGAATTGGTTATTCCTTTTGTAAGTCAATAATGGTTTGGTCCTTGGTTCCCCCCATGTACTCCCCTCACAATGGTTTCTCCATCCTATTTCCTCAATTTTGGAGCTGCCTTCCCCCCCCCACTTCCCCAACCCCCCAGTCTGTCATGGTAACCACCCCTCTTTATCTTGAGAATTCTCTGTGTCAACCATCCCTTATTCGATGTATGATTTGCCCCTGGGGTTTTTTTTCCCCTCCCCTGTGTGATCCTCAGTGGCTTAGCTGTAACCCACACTCCTCCCTGGTTCCTCGTTATTGGTTAGCTTTGCATCTCCTCTTATCACACCCACTCCCTTTATCAGCGCCCTCCCGAGACCCTCTCCTTATCACCCATCCCTAGCACTGCTGGGGGAGATAAAAAGATCCTTGCTACTTATACAGGTGTCCACTCCTCCTTCCTTTACCTCGGGACTTGATAGCCACAATCCCACCTGAGCCACACACGCCGCAGAAGGTAACCACTACCCAGGGTTCCGGAGGGAATCTAGGAGTGGCACATCGTGTGGCCAGCTTCAGCTGGATCCAGGAGCGTCCAGCTGGGCACCTGTCCAGCTCCTGCGGCCACGGAGAGAGGCTACAACACTCTTTGTTAGTGTACAATTGTGACAGATTTAGGTTCAAGAATCACCAGTGATAGTATCTGACTGCGAAAATGTATTCAAAGAAACATCTCTATTCCCCAATAAAAGTATACAATGTGCAAAGAGTATGGTTCTTAACCAAAAGGTGTGCCTTTGGGGGAGGAAAGGGATCCAGCCCATTGACTGGTCCCAGCAGTTATGATGGAGCAGTTTGCATCAATATATGACAAAAGCAAAGTAAGAGAACAGCTTGCCTTTTGTATGGTAGCTTTTGGAACATATAAACACTCTGGGAGTTGTTTCTCTTGGATCATGTTAAATTAATGCTTAAATGATAGCATCTCCAAATATCACAAGTTTTGGTTCCTACCTCTATAGAATGGGATGGCTGAAAAATATGACCAAGTCTTTTTCTCAGTTTGCTTGACATTTTCTGTCTCCATATTGATACCTTGTTCTGTGTCCATATGTCTTACAAGTACTTGTTAACATCAGGGAAGATCAGTTTCATTTCCATAATTTGCTGTCAGTATATTTTTGTGAACGCACTCTTCTGCCCATTTCTTGAAGTGTTGCGTTGCATCTTTATCCTATGGTGGTCATCCAGGTCCTTTGATTTATTGCCAATGCAGCCCATTCTCTGTTTAAGGTCATTCTCCCACCTCAACATTCTGCCTGCATCTCTTCCTTTTTCTTGGCTATTTCTATCATATTTGCTAGTCCCAATCTTTATGTCCAACCAAGTCCAGCTTTTCCTTCCTTTTGTTGTAATTTCTCTTTCATGCAGTTACAGCTCTCTTTCCCCATGAGTCTTAGCTCTGTGCTGCCACTTTTGGCAGATATTGTGTCCCTGCCTTTTTTATTTTTTAACTCCCACACTTTGAATTACCGCCCTTTGTTTTTCTCCATCAAACTATAGGTGGTCACAAAGAACACAGGAAGGATAGGGTCCCAGAGCCAGATTTTGCCTCCAAACAACATGATGAAGAACTTTCAGCAAAGCTCTTCAGTGTTTTTTTTTTTAGTGGCCTCCTGTCAGGTTTTTTGCTTTGGACAAGGCAAGGGTTTCTGTTCAGTACTAGAAATTGAAAGAAATTAAAATACGATGCTGAAGAAGAGATGCTATTAGATGCTGTGGTTAAATTTTTCTTATCAAGACTACATTGTGTTTTTTCAGATATTTCTGAAGTGAGCAAATCAAGAGTGGGTTTTGCAGGTTCAAGAGTATTCACCAGAACAGCCAAACCATCAGAACAAAGGGTCGCACAAGGATTATTATCTAATTTACCCCATTAATATTTTTCTTCCTTTTGTACCTCATTATATCAAATAAAAAAACTTGACTTAAAAAATTTTAAAAATACATCAAAAATATTAACAGAGATGTTGTAACTATAACAAATGTTTTTGTCCAGAGCAAACTGATGCAACTCCCACCGCCCTCTCCAAAATCTTTCCTTGTACTGTAAGCAATTCTTACTGATTTCCTTTGAAGTTATGAACTTAGCTGTAAATTACTTGCATTTTTCCTAGTTACTTCTTCTTTTATTTCTCTCTCCTGAAAGAATGAAATTTTATCTGTATTTTCTCAATGAATAGAGATATTAATAAGGAAAAAAATAAGAAAGGAGTAGCTGTGCTTTTTCATCTTAAAGAGTACTTGTTTTAATAAGTTAATCACCCTAATCTTTTTTCCAGTGCATTTTTTCATTAAATATCAATATGTTTTCAGATAACAGAAAAGGTAATTTAATAAAATGGAAAAAATGCATGAAGAAAAGGATAACCAGAGAGTGACAAAGCAGCAATATTAGCCAACCCAAAATGCTGAGAAGTGTCATCAATTTAGAGGTTATGGTTTGAATCCCTTCTTTCAGTAAGAAATGAAGCTTTGACAGAATCTGTAGGAGACAGTTGTCCCTATTGACTTCAGATGTAGCCTTCACATTTTCTTTAGATGCACTAAGTTTCAGGTAATGATAAGATTAAATATATACATATATATATATATAAATGCATCATAAGAACATCTTGCTTATTTCAGGAATTGCTCTCATTTTGAGTGTGACCCAGGGCAGGATGACCCTAAATTGACACACTGTTATTTTTCTCTTTTGACTAAAAATAAAGGATTATTTCCTGGCTTGAGAATCTGTTGGACTTATATGACGTAGAAATGCATAAACCATATATACTACCAGCAAAGCTCCTCTTAAATGTCATTCTTTTTTCATCTTGAATGCTTCTTTATTTTTCCTCTTTGCATAACAGAAACTTATAAAATTGAAGAAAAACTAAGACAAGAAATTTAAGGAAAAAAAGGAATTATTTCTCATACTACTAAAAAAATTCCAAACCTCCAGTGCTATCTGGGCTTTATAAATATGATAATAGTGCAATACTGGCATTAGAAAGCCTATGTAGTGTCAGTTCTTATGTGCCTGTCAGTCTAAGTTAAATAATTTTCAAAATGCTAATTTTGAGCTGAAGGACAAGCAAGCAATAAAATTCACTCTGCTATTCTTACCAGACTTCACATCTATCAAATAAAATGTAATTTGATATTCCAAGAAGCAGATCTTCAAAATGGTGTATAGGGAGCTACACAAACAAATCTGTTTAATGTAAACGTGACTTGAGCACATAACCTCCCAAGAGGGATTTATAAAAGGTACTCCTCATCCTTTCTAAATGTATTTGATCAAAATGCAGTCCTGGAAGAATAGAAATACTTTTTTTGTTATGTTAATTAAAACCAGTAACTCTAGCAGGCTTTTTTTGGGCCACAAATATACCAAAATGAGAGAAAAACATAAAAAGAATGAGGGAAGGAAGCAGCTATTTTGTGAGAAAAGGAAAGGTGTCTTATAACTCTCCAATAAAGTAATGACCTGCATAAACCCAGTCTTGAAAATATCTTTTATTATAAGATAACACAAGCTTGGACTGTACTTTGTGTATGAAAAAATTAAAATTTTTAAGTGCTGGATTTTCAGTTTTATATAAATGTTACTTCAAATACAGGTGTGACATGTTTAGAGCAGGTTAGTCTGATTATATTCTGCACATTCCAGGATGGAAAAGACCATCTTAGATTACTCATAGACAGTCCAATACTTTTGAAAGTCAGTATCTGCTTGAAGATTGAGAGCAGCATACTATTGCTGTGGCTTCTGTTCCAGGACATTGATTATAAATAAGCAAATTAAATAGTGAGGCTTATTAGTGATAAGGGTGAAGAATTCACTCCATATAGGAAATAAAATAGATTTTAGAAAAGTATTTCAAAATAAATGGCATTCAGGAATGATAAATGCTCAAATCAGACTATAGAATATTATAATAAAGGTGTAGATAGCAAAAATAAAAAGGAAGGAAACCCAAAATCCATCACAGATGTGACTCATTCAGGCTAATGAAGCAAAACACAATTAGATACTGGAAGAACATGACTGCTTATGGTAGTTGAGTGGAGAAAAAAATGAACATTATTTTTATTTTAGTGAAGTTTCTAACACCGTCTCCTAAAACTTTCTTCCAGACAACCTGATGAAGTGTAGATTAGAGAAGCAGATTGAAAACTGCCTCAAATGCCAAGCTTAAGTAACAGTGATGAGCACCATGAAGTCCAGTTTGAGGCCAGTCAGCAACAGTCTACCACAGAGTTCAATACTAGTACCAGTAATGTTCAATATATTCATCAGTGACTTGCTTGATGGGACAGGGCATAAATACCAAGTTCACAGAGGATACAAATCTAGGAAGAGTGACTGATTCATCAGAGGGTTGTACTCAGTTCAGAGGGCCCACAACAGGGCTGAGAGAAAATTGACAAATTTGGCAAAAGAAAATGCCGTCTTGCACTTGAGAGGAACAACCCCATGCTCTAGTACATGTCCAGAGCAGAACAGCTAGAAAAAAGCATTACAGAAAGGCCTGGGTGGGGATCCTGGAGAGGATACCAGGGTGGCCTTCAACCAGTAACATGCTCTTGCAGCAAAGAATAGTAACAGTGCTCTGGGTTAGTGGCTATGGCCCGCAGGTCGAGGCAGATGATCTCTCCCCTCTGCTGAGTTCTGTTGATACTGCTTGATTTTGGAAGTGAGTCTCAGTTTTGAGTTCAGGTGGATTGTGTAGGAGACAGGCAGTGGGAGAATCCTGCCAATATAAATAAATGCATTATTGGGGAAGCAAAGAAAAGGGAGATGCTGCTTCTTGGTGGTATCCAGTGAAACAAGAAGAGAAAACAGGCTGCCATATATTGAAATATTATCAGTTTAAGACCATCACATTGGTGTGTGACCCACATGAACTTCTGCTTTGTGCATTTAAGTTTTCTGACAAAAACACTGATAGCAGGCCAGGGAATGATCATCTAATCTGTCTAGTTTCAGCAGGGTAGGTAACTTAAATAGGAAGAGGTTTAACATACCATTAAAAACTTGGTAAGGGGAGAAAGGAAGTAATAGAGGAAGGAAGAGAAGGAATACCTTTGTTTCTTATGGATATAAGAGAACGCTAATGAGAAAGATCAAGCCTCAAGCTTACAAAGCCACTATGCACCTGCATTCTCACGAAAAATGAGATGAAGTTACTTGCAATAAAACAAGTAAAAAATTTAACTCATGTACTCAGTGTGACCAGATGTTACAAGTAATGCATGTATTTTTAGCAAAGATCTAATACTATATGTGGACCAGTGAAGGAAGGAACTTTATGAACAGCTTTTTCTTAAGTTACTGCCATAGGGTAAGTACTTGATTAAAAAGATAGCTAAGAGGAAACATTTTCACGTTCCTGGACTAGGAATTGCAGAATGGTGTGTTTGCTTCTGGATCATGTTCATGCCGCTAAGTCTTACTCTTTCCAAGCACATGCCATTAATTCATGTGCACGTCCATGCACAGTTTATGTTCAGTACTGTAAAATTGTTTTCATTTAGGCTACAGCCTTTTCTTCACTAGCACACATTTATGCTGTGGGCATTCCTGAACAGGAATGATGGTTTTTTCCCCCCCTAAAATCCCAGATGTTAAATCCATTACATAATCTTACCAGACTAAAGATGGAGACAGTAGCAGTGAGTCAGTCCATGGAGAAAAAAACATAGTTGTAGCTTGCACTGGAAGAAATAGATGAATACCAAGCCCTGATATTTTCTCTGAAAAAATTGAGATAATGTCACAGATAATTTGCAAAAACTTTCATCAACTCCAGTATTCCTTTTTTTTAATTATTTGGTGGCAGCTGCAATAAATTAATGTATGTCAGCTGAATTTTGCATAGTCTAATTGGAAAACTATTTTAAATGTGACTCATCTCCAAAATCAGAGGTTGCATTCACTATACCAAAGCATAAATGTCAGCTGGCCTGGAATTTAATATAATCAAATTAAAATAAAGTTTCTCAATGTATGAGATAAAGTGAATGATGACGTCTTTATCTACCATAAATATATGTTCTTATTTAGGTTATCTACAGTCTGGTAGAATGGTTTGAAATATCAAACAGGCTAAAGAAATAAGACTTTGATGATCAAGAATAAAAAAAAAATGTATCTAAAATTGCTGTGCTCCATTGTTCCTGTTATTGGATTTTCTCATTTGAAATGTCAGGAGATAAAACCATTTTCCTTATTTAGAATATGTACCACTTAATTAAAGTTGTACTGTATTGTAGTTCAAAACCAACCACGATTTCATTTCTAGAAATTGTATTTGGATTATAAGCAAGATAGAAAATAAAATATTGCAACTCTCTTTCTGGTGTAATGAACTGCATTCCTGAAAGCCTCAGTCTTACTTTTAACTGAAAAGTAGCCAACATAGTACAGTAAATGTCTGCGAAGAATATGCATAGACTGATATATCTATGTTTGAATCCCTGAAAATATTAAAAATTAAAAATAGCTTAAAAGCATTCAAAATTGTTTTTCTGAATATCAGCAAGTTCATTCTGAATTAATTTTAAAAGAATAGTTTTGATTTTTTTTCAACTGAAACTGAAAGCAGTATTTATATTCATTTGTTAAGCTATCATGTGTGAGACACCATCTGTCACATGAAAAGCGGAGGTTTACTCAAACCCTCAATGTTTGATTTGTCAGTCAACACCCCAGAAAAGCTGAGACCCTTTTGTGTTGCAATGTGATTTCAAGGTTTACCTCAGAAACGCAGGTCCCTCCCCGAAGATTCCCTCCCAGATGTGTCAGTCATCCTTCCTTTCCCCACCCTGACCCCTGCCGAGCTGTCTGTCAATCCTGGAATTCCAGAAGGTTGTTGAATGATTGGCAAATTCAAAAGATGCCCTCTACCCCCTGGGGGGACATTGGGCCATCCAGATGTCCTTTGTCCCTTAAGACCTCCTCCCATGTACCCGGTTGGTGGGCTTCCTACCCCTTCCCTTCCCCTTCTTGCCTGGGTAAAACAGCGTGCAACCACACGATTTGGAGAGTTCTATTGGAACTGTTTCTGGATTCAGAGGCCTGTGAGCCAGAATAAAAGCTCTGGATTGAAACCCTCCATCAGAACCAACTCCTGTCCTTCACCATTGCCTCAAAGCTTCTCTGCCAGAGAGAGTTCAGCGGCCCCTCCATGGGAGGAAGCTCCATCCTGCCACTACCAGAGCCCTGCCATGCCTGGACTTGCCTCCAGACACCCAGCTGCAGCATCCAGCTAGCCAAAAGTGTCTCTGGAGTGAAACACCACAGTGTTTGGTTCAGCCACAAGGGCCAGACAAGCTAGGGCATGTCCTGTCCAGCTATATTGGATATATTCCAATACTTTTGCCCAACCAGTATGTCATCATCCCATTGTAGGGACCCTTTACTGAGCAGTTCACTATATCAGAGGATGGTTCAACTGACTTTTTCAGGGTCACACGCCAAAGAGAGAAATCCCCTCCTGGGTCTCCACACCTTTACACCTTTCCAGGGACTGCCAGCGCCCTTGGACTCACACAAGCAGTTTACAGAATACAATTCTTTGTTAATGAAGTATAACAGATTAAGGTTTGAAGATGTGTTTGTGTGGAGCATGAATGACTGCAGTCATACATCATACTCACAGAGGAGTGGCTGTAGCTAGGGGTGGCTATCTCAGCATGGTAGCTGCAATAACCTTGGGGTAGGTTCACATGTCATTCCAAGGAGAACCAGAGTTGCTGATTCAAGAGCAGAATATCTTCCTTTGTCTCCCTTGGTTTTCAGCTGCTCTGTGGCTTATGAGCTGAAAAGTACCACCTCTGCATGGGTTTGAACAGAGCCTGGCCACAGTGTCTCCACTCTGTTCCACCCTCCATTTGGTCCCATTCAGATCTTATTGTGTATGGGATGTTGGGTATGCTGATCCTGTTCCATCCAGGGAGTAGCAACTGTATTTTTCCCCATAATTTCTGTACCATTATCTTTTTACCATCAGTCATCTTCCCACACAATCATAAATGTATCATTCTATCATATTGATTATTGCCATGCATTTATCTAATTGACTGATGAGAGAATACCATGTAGTAATGACTTCAGAGACTGATGGGACTTATTATACAGCATAAAAATATTCTAGACAAGATTGAGCAGCTTATTTTTCTAATTTAGAGGGTAGTTAGAGGTATTGCCTTGGAAAAATATTTTTAGTACTGTGTTTCTTATGTTTTATATCAGCTATAGCAGGATTTTTTTTCAGTAGACTTACTGCAAGGAGGAAACCTTCAGTTTTGTTTCCTGAAAAAAGAATATTACACACTGGATAATATCCAGTAACTGCATTAAGATACCAAAGCAAGCATTCTTCCATTTCTTGAAATTTGTATTTAAACACTGGAAAATATAATCATCTTAATCCTGAAGGAGCCTTTGTCTGTTGCTTCATAAAAAGCCATTTTTCACAAAGAAAAAGAGTACATCCTATTGCAGTGCTCCTGCAGGTAAGGAGATTATTTTCTTTGACATATGTGAAAATCAAAAACTATTTCTTTAGACTACTGAGTCAAAGGAGAGAACCAAAAGATTCAAACTTCAACAAGTTGGCCAGTACTGGGGACAAGCTGTCATTTATTTACCAAGAATGTCCAAAGAAACAAAAACTTTACAGGGTTTATATACATTGCAACACAAAGGTTTCCCACAGCCCCCTTCCTGTTGTCAATTCCCAATTTTTCATCTTATTGTTTCAATTACTATTAAACATTTAATCCATCTCTAGTTAAAGGATAGGTCAAAGCTCAGCTTGTTTAACAATATTAATTTAAATTTCTTAGGTGAGCAATTCACTAATAAGTTCTGCAGGTGGATTACATTTATTAAATCTTTTGGAGTGTATGAGTTTGGAGTTACTCCCTAGTTTTTCTATAATATCTATTTTATTTTATTTTATTAGAGCAAAGTTACCTATTAACTAGAACTAAGAGCAGTGAAAGCAACAAGATTATAAAAGCTAAGATAGCGAAACCACAGAAACACAAATTTCTTCACTAATGTAAATGTAAAAAATTCAAGATCAATAATTTTTTATCTAAATACTATATGCTGCTCTTTCAATACTTGTTTTTGGGTTGTTTCACTACTTATTTTTGGTAATGTTAGTAAAGGACTTTCCTCGTATCATATTTAATAAAGGAGCTTGCTTCTACCATCAAAAATCATTTTTGTGCCTTTTTCAGGTGCTTTCCCTTTTATTTTCTTAAGTCAAATAACTGGAATAAAACCAGTAGTTCAAATAGTACTCATTTAGATTAAGATTCGTTACTTTTTCCAACTAAATAGTACTTTGTGTTACATCACAAATTTAAAGACAAAATTATGACAAAATTCTAAATGTGAGCTATTACTCAGAATTTCATGATTCAAAGATTGTTATTTGACAAGTTTATACAATGCTGTCTATGAATGTTTTAATTCGCAGTTTCATATTTAAAATGCATGCATTTTCCACATGCACTTAAGGATATGTAGAATTATGACCTTAAGCTGTGAGTATTCCATTAACTCTTTTTGCTGTGTCTTTCATGCTGTTTCATATAGATTTATGCCTTCAATATAGAAAAGAAGTACCAGAAAAAAACTAAGGCATTTTCTATTGTTTCTGTATTATTTATTTTGAAGCTACCTTTTAAAAAGATCAAATTTGCTGCATGTATTTATTACTATTTAAAAATCCAAAAGTCATGACAAAAGAAGTCTGAAAATCTAACTTATCTTACTTTAAGAGGATGGCATTTATTTTTTCTCATATTAGTTTTATGAATTTCAGGATAAACTGGGAAACAATTGGGGTACGAAATAATAAATTATTTAATGTATGCATCCACATATTTTTTATACTTTATTAAATTTTCTTTGCAATCAGTATATTTATTCTTTATTTTTTCTTTTTTTAAATAGAAGAAGTCTGTATTTATGGCAAATTCAGAAATTATAAATTTATATAAATAATATATTATTAGAAATAATTGATTTATTAATGTAAGTTAATAAAAATAACTATAATTTTATAAAAATTTTTCCATTAATAACCTATTTTTAGCAGTCTCTTTAAAGATTTTATTCCAATTTGATAAACAAAATTGCTTTACACCTATGAATTCATTCCATATTCTTTTTCCAACATGAGGCATTGTTTTGTCCTCTCTCTTATGTCCTTTTGCTCTTTCTCATTCCATACATTCATTCTATACAACCATTAAAGATTTTCTTCCTCTTGAAGGGTGCCTTGGCTGGCTACCAGACTCCTAAGAAGTTGCTCTCTCACTCCCCGCTTCCACAGGACAAGATGAGAAAATAGGATGAAAAAACTCCCAGACTGGGAAAAGGACAGGGAGCTTGTTTGCCAATTATCATCACAGGAAAAAAAAATTGACTTAGGTAAATTAATTTTATTTATTCCCTGTTTGAAATAGAGTACAATGGTGAGAAAGAGAGACAAAGACAAAAATGTGTTTCCCCCCTCTATGAATTTTCTTTGTATCCAGTTATTAGAGTTTACTGAACTGAATTTTACTGAATGTGTTTTGGAGTACTTAAGAATTGGCTACTTAATTATTTGGATTTTTTTTTTAAATATAAAAAGTCATAGGGTGCTTGCAATGGGATCTAAGTATTCATGATTCATGGCTCTACTGCCATTCTTTCTTAATCTTTGTATATTTAATACTTAATTTAAAGCTTACATGGTTTCAACTATGGAGGACAGTGTGCAAGAATCATAGCCTCAATAAGGTTTTCCTGGATGAAAACCCATGTATTTTAGATCTTGCCAAAAAGAGTATTCTTTGATCTTCTCTTTTATGACTTTCTCACTGTAGTTTACTTAACAGAACTCTGAAAAAAGTTTGAAGTCTTAATTCCCCATTGAGCCTGAAAAGAGTGAGTGCTTTTCTATATTTTTAATTGCTGAAACAGTTGATTACAAGTCTCACAAGTACCTTCTGCTGCATAGACAGCTCCTGTACACTAATTCTGCTCTTCTGTCCCAGCCCACTAGGCAATATCTTTCTTTAATTGAAGAGTGTCATATGAGGTCTTCCTAAATCCTTTGATCACCATATAGAGAAATGTAATACTAAATGTAGTAAGATGGTAATAATGCATGAAGAGTACATAGAAAATACAACGTAGTGTATAATGATGAAAGCAATATGCAGTGTTAAGTAATACACAGTTAAAATGATGATACATTGCACTATGAATATTTTATGAGCTGTGTTTAAATTATGCATAATCTACAGGTATATTGTACACTTTAATTTTCTCCTTTTTCCAAGCAAGTAGATGAAATGCTTGCATATTCACATTTTCACCCTTCTGTCTGCAGAGAGCTAAAGAAAGTTCACCTTTTGCCCCCATGCTCTGACACCGTCTCTCATAATTATATAGTGCTACTAAACCATATTTACACTACTGCACAAAGATGTTTTCTTTTGAGTGAAGGACAAATAGGAGGAAAAAACATACCTGATATTAACTTCTCACAGTACTTAGTGCTCCTCTGCAAGCAAGTTTGGTACTACTGTGATGAACATGGTAAAGTAGTTACACATAATTTCTGTGAGGGTATTTTGACTCAGTGCTGAGGAGCTCACTGAGATGGACCGTACATAATACTTAACTAAGAGTTTTCAGATCAGTGTGACTGCATGACCTTTCCACACTCCAGTGAGCCAGGGGTTAAATCTGCCTAAATAGATGAGCCACGAACAAATGTTGCCAGTGTTTCAATGTCTTTTGTGTCTTTAATAATGCTTCTACCACCATGCACATGTGTAAATGTGTGTTTTTTTGTTCAAACATATGTGCAAGGATTTAGGTTGCATTTGGACAGACCTACACCATGCATTATTTATGCTGACTTGAGGTTTGTGTCTAATTTATAGAATTGCTTAAACATGTCAGTCTTTCTAAATTATAGAGTTAGGTAAAGCATTATTTGCTTTATGTCAAGTAAACAAATTCTCCTGGAGATGAAATTAGCGGCACAAATCAAAAAGGAGAGCGTAAGAATTGTGATTATAGGCTTCTAGACTCTAATTTACCCCACTTCGGGACCCTATTTCCTATTTTGTGTACAAGCCTGATACTTTGAAAATCCTGGTCCTGCTATTTTATATTTTTTTACATTCAAGCCTGAGGTGATACTGGTGGAAAACCTGTGGCAGGCTTTAAAAATGTTTGCGACATTTTGAACATTGCTCTCACAGCTGTCTAATGTAATTAGATGTTAAGTTTTTCAAGGCAAGGACTGCCCTTACCCATGCACCCAGTACAATGGGATTTCCAATCTTAGCCTGAGTTTATAGACAATGGTATAATAAAAATGATTATGAAGAGTAGAAGGTTTAAGTAATGGAGTAATGCTGATGACATGGCTTCGATGACTTCCCTGGAGTGATTTTTCATCACTGTCTAATGAGATGATAAGGAGAAAAAGTTTCTTGTTTCAGTATACAGCCAAGAAAATTTTGATTTGATCAATGCGAAGTCCAAGTGGCTGTAAACAGTAACGGTGCTGCTATGGCTCTCCCTGTGAGTCAGGATTGGATGGCCACCTAAGTTCAGGGAGAGGAAGACATCAAAGTTAGTGCAAGTAACTTCACACAGAGAAAATCATACAATTATTATCCTATTCATCAGTATGCTAATTGGAATCATTACCATTTCTTTTTTATTATATTCTGTCCAAACCAAAGTTGGTTGGGTTTTTTTTTTTGTTTATTTACACGATTGATTGCATTGAATTAGTAGAAAGTCCTCGTTAATTTTTGCTAATTCATAGCTATATTTCATCACAGGGATATGATTGAGTTGTGGTAAATACCAATGTGGCTGTATTTACAACATCTTTCTGCTTTAAAATTTACCCATAATTTTCATGGTTTTTTAAATGAAAACATTTGAAGGTTTAAAAAAATCACATATCTTGGGGGTGGGGGGAGGAGTTACCAACTATATTTTTAATGAAAATCCCAACAACTGAAGTTAAGTCTTGAAGTCTTTGACCCAAATGCAATTTTTTTTTTTTTTAAGTGGATTTTTTTTTTGAGTAATACCTGAGTAATAGGTGGTGGAATTGAGCCTCATGCTTATCAAAAGAATGCACTGTGGCAGTTAAAAAAAAAACAAGATAAAAAGAAAGATAAAATTATTTAATTTCATGTGTTTGTCGGACTGTGAAAATTAAGTTTAATCACTACAATTTTCCTTCTAATCTTTAGATTCCAGAGATAGACATATGAAAAATACATGGATTCAAAACTTCTTTGCATCATTTTTCAATTCAATGTCTTCAAACATAATTATAAAAATTAATTTTTGGGTCTTTTAAAGCAAGAAATCACAGTGACATTCTTACTTTATGGAAAAGCATTACTTTTATTAGAAGTATTACATTTATTAAAAGTAGTCAGATTTGCTTTCCTTTTCTTTCAGTGGTATAACCAGACTGTTGAAAGAGCCCAAAGTTCACAGGACTGTTTTGGCAGCACCTGGAATGTTACATTTTCACACACAGAACAATAGCTACTTGCAATAGTAATCACCTTACTTTTAGAAATGAAATTTTAGGCAATACCATCATAATCTCTCTTGTCTTCTCTGCAGCAAGTTGAATACAAAATGGCACCTTCTGGTGCAAGAAGAAAAGAGTCTGTTTGAAAGCCTGGTAAATAGAAATTTAACCTTAAGAGAAAAAATATTTTGTGCAGAATTAAAGTATTATAATTCTAAGGCCAAGACCTACAGAAAGAAGTAATCAGGAGCTTTCATAGACGAAAAAGCTCAGCCTAGATCTGTGCCACTGTAGAGACACTCTTGTTTGATAGGTATAGCAAAGAAGTCAAACATAAAAGAGAAAGGCAAGGTTGCCTATAGAAATTTTTATTTACGGGTATTTGAACAGTAAAGCACAAAATCAGAAATGTATCCAAACCATTTTGGTTCCAGAACTGTGCTACTAATCTTGCATGACTGTTGAGAGTATGTAAGAGACTTCTGAAAAATGGTTTTTTAGAAGTGAAAATGCAACAATCTCGCACATATTAGCCAAAAAAGTCTAATAAAATAACAAAAGCAAGGTGTTTAGGTTAAGTCTTCCATAAAAGAAATAACATAGTCTTGCTCATTTTTATATTAATTTTCAGTATTTTAATTCCTGTTATTGAGGAAATAACAAGAAAGACATAGTAATTCCTTTTTTATGTTTGAATTGGGTTTCATTAATAGATTTTGAATATATTAATATTTAGATGTATGGTTTATATGAAAGCTTTCAGCATAATGGATACAAATGGCTATGCAGGTATAAACCAATTATATTTTTTAATTACTTACTCAAGTCCTGTTAGTTTCTTATGGCAGAAACAAATGTATGACCTTGGACAGAAATATATGGTAGCTCCATGAGAAAAGGTTTATGCTTTTGACAGATGCAGTTAGTTTGTTCATTTAAAATGTGTGTTGAGAAGATAACAATTAAGTGTTAATACCAAAGTTCCTTGTAAGGTGGTTGGGCAGTGATGCTGTGTTCATATAAGCAACAGTTGAAATATTCCTTTGCCAATACTAATTTAAGTACAATGATATGGTAAAATAGAGTGCTATCAAAATAAGGTCATTAAGAGAATTAGATTTAAAAATACACTTCATTGTAATAAATAAAATTTTTAATATATGTATGGTTTTCATAAATTCAGAAGATTAAAAAACATGTGGAAGAATATTTAAAGAATGTTAAAGTGATATCATTAGTGTCTGTAATATGTCTTATCCATGAAAAGCTGGAGAAGCTTAGAATGCAATTACATTAGAATTGTTTTTGATAATGTTAATATGATGTTTTACATTTGTAATAAAATGTGAAATTGATATAATCCAGTGACTGGAACAAATGAAATTAAAATATAATAAATTAAATAGATGTACTTTCATTTAACAGTCAACAGGCAGGGAGTATTTCTGTTATATAATAGGTCTTGTACCTTAGTGGAAAATTTTTTCATCACTGTGTCTCTGTTCATTTAACTATATAAAAGGTTACAGCATAAAATGTTTTATGCTAGAAGAATATTTCCAAAGCTTTTATTCTTAGTCAATATTGAGAAATTTTGACATCTTTTCTCTGATTAAAAAATATTCTGCAGAATGAAATTTTTTTCTCTTGCTCGAACTATTTACAAAGAAAAAAAAAAAGACACTACTTTATTAAAAAAAAAGGAACTAGAATTAAACTACTCTTGAACCCATATAATAGTACATTATCTAGTACAAGACCAAGACCATATCTGAGGTCTTTGTATTGTTTGTATTTTTAACTATGTTCCTATTTTTGTCCCTGATGCTACACAATTTATACACGTTTCCAACACTTGCAAAAAACCAATAGATTCACTGTTGGAAATCACAAGGAGACATGAAATATGGCCAAGAAATCCTTAGAGTTTCAACAAAAGGCAAACATTATACACTGATTTTAAGGGGTGGAATTGTAGAGCAATTAAAGAAAAATAAAAGAAAACTTCATTATATATCTTTGAGGACACCAAGGAAGGCATACTTACACATGTAGGCTTCTTAAAAAAAGAGAGATTTGCAATGCAACCACAACAAAAAAGGAGTTACTTTCATATGAAAGTATATCTGAGAATAAGAGAACAAAATAAAGAGATAGCCATGCTACACATGCTTTTTACTTACAATTTTTCTTTAGTTCTTATTGAGATGGTCATTGGAGAGGCAGGAAAAGCATACTCTTGATGTTAAGAGGACTCAACTAGTAAAAGATGCAAAGTCATATTTTGATGTAAAATTTAGATGTTTTCTAATTTATACTTTTACATCTTCTAATACAAGCTAGTTTGAATATCAAATGAACCAAAACTGTATTATTGTGGTATTTCATAGACTGATTCATTATTTAGCAGAATCACAGAATAAGGTGAGTTGGAAGGGACCCACAAAGATCATCAAAGCCCAATTCCTGGCCCTATACCAGACAGGCCCAAGAGTCACATCATGTGCCTGAGAGTATGGTCCAAGACAACATTAAACATATCAGTTCAAAATACTATGAACAAAAGAAGAATGCCTGTGCTTCATAAGGATCATTCTCAGAATAAAGAGAAATACATAACATTATTTTTTAAATTCACTAAAGTTCATAAACCCACTGAGTACTAACACCAGTTCATATGACCAAAGTGAATACTTATATTAGGCCTTGCCTATTCTGTAGCAAATAAAAGGTATCCACCAGATAATAGTGTGTATTGTGTGATTATTAGATTTCTTTTCACACTAAAGTTCATTTGCTCTTCATTGTAGTGAAATACGAATACAGTAAGTGAATCATGAGTCTTTTTTTTTTTTTTTTTTTTTTTTTTTTTGCATTGTGTGTGACCTATTTCATCGGAGAATGAGACTGCCTGATACAGGTATCTACCTGTAGAGCTTATCTACAGGTACATACTTGTATATCTTTCTTAAAGTGAGTTTAGGCTAAAAAACCAAATTGTTAAAACAGCTGTGATTCCTGTACTGTATGGATCTCTCAAGAAATAGCATATTTTTTGAAAAATACCAAACTCCGTTGACATAAAATTTTATTTTGTTTCAGTTCATTTTGTGAAGGGAAGGCCTTGCAATGATTGTCTTCAGAGACAGGGAATCTTATGACCAAGTGATCTCATCAAATATTAAATTCCTGTGGAAAATGAGAATTTTAAACTTCTGAAGGAGATTTTAACACAAGCCGACCTAATAGTAAATCTAACAAGTTTTTGAAGTTTGCCATAATTTTGGCTGAATCCTAATTCTGTAAAATTATATTGCAAAGTATATATTTAAGAGTTGACAATGTGTTGTAAAAAGTGCAAAGGCTTGAGTGATAATGGAGAGCAAGTAGATATGGCCAAAAAGTATGAATTCAGGAAACTCCCAGTATGTGCTACAAGGTAGCCAGAGAATTTTAAAAAAATGTTTATATGCCTTGATTTTAATAGTGAACTTTATATAAGTCAACCACTGAAGTATGGAAATCCCAGAAAATTAAAGCAGATGTGAATAATCATGAAAAACAGGTGCACATTTATGCTTATGAGAACAGTTTCATTAATCTCAGCAACTGAAAATTCAAACTCATGCAAAAATTTATAGATACAAAAACTATAACAATTCCTCTCTCTCTTGTACACAAAAACTAACTTGCATGTAAGAATCAAATAAATATTTTTTTAGGTATTCAAGATATCAGATATTATCAGGGTAAAAGAATGGGTTTTTTTCTTTATGTTAAAACTCATGCTTATTATTATACTTTTTATTTTGCTTGTGTTACTTGGTTTGTTCATTCATGACTAAGTTTCTGCCACAGTAAATAACAAATAATATTTTATTTCTTAATTCCTCATTTTTATTTATAACTTTATAGTATATTGCCAGATTCAATCACCTCCTTCTTGAGCTGAAGAACCCTGTTTTTCCATATATTTAAAGCATTCTGCATTACTGAAAAACCTTACCACATTGTTTTATTTTGTGCATATTTTGAGAAGGTACCATGGCTTTAGACAGCAGAATATATTTTCTATACTCTACTTAAAGAATCTGAAATTTTACCAAACATGTAAAGGATTAATATTTAACAAGAACTGCCACTAATTTTCTCCAGAAATGATATTATCATCTTCATTCCTTCTTTAAATTCTTGTTGAATGTCTCAAAGGTTGAAATAATTTTTAATTCATAAAATACATTAAAAAAATTTTAAAAAATTATAGATTCTAAAAATTCTATTCCATATATCTGTATTCTCTGTTTATTATATACTTTTCTGATTTTCCTATTGAAAATTACACTTTTTTCCCTGTATTTTCCAGTTCTTCAGAGAAATTTTAAAAATTGCCATGCACGACCATCAATTCCTCTAGTCCACAATATCTGTTAAATAAGAGTAAATACGTTGATTGCATTTTTAAATAGTACTTGGTCCAAATGAATTTTTTTCAGTTAACTCATCTACAGGAAGTTATTATTTCTTAAGATGGCACTACAAAGAAAGCCTCTGGAAAGAAATTGCCTTTGACTTGTTGGTATTAAACTACAAGGTGAAGAAGGATTTTAGAATTTTTCTCACCAATTTTCTTTACTCACATGCCCTCAATTTCTCTCAAGTGTTTCTTACAGATTTTATTGGTCATTTTCACATTCCTCCTACATCTTCTGGTCTCAGTTTTTTACAATTTTAATGTTTACTTGTCAGAAATTTCTTTTTTTCATTTCTTACATGGTTTGGGGATGACTTCCACTTTTTGAAGGCCATATTATACTTCTAATATTCCCGTTTTTTTCTGCTATGTAAGCTTTTTTTTTTTTGCCCCTTACTTTTCCTCTGAACTTTTATTATGGTGTGTCTCAAAAAGATTCCCTTACACTTCATTTTACCTATTCTGCTTCTTGCAGATTTGCCTGTGCAGCATTCATATTTCAACCAAGTTCCCTTTCTGAATTAACTATGAATGCAGTTATTACCTGAGACAGTAATAAGTTGTAGTCTCCTCAGTTTACGACAGATGTTGACTGGTCTAAATATCCCTCTAACCTTAAAACAGATATAAAATTTTAAAAAGTACCTAAATTACAAATTCTTTTCTATAAAAATAGCCCTGATTCAGTTTATTTTCTATTTATAAAAAAGATTAAATATATACTGCAGTTTCATTAGGGTGATGCAGGAGAAAGACAACGGCAAGAGAGGGAAGGCCAAGCAAGGCAGGGTAAGCAAGAAATGAGAAGTCAGCTACTGTTGAGATTCATTTTTTCTTCAAAGCAGAGTATATTGGAGTATTTTTTGTTTGTAGTTTGAGTCACTGTTATAATTCCCAACTATTTATCACTTATTTTTTGTAATGAAAACAAACTCAGTTTATCACTGTTTTTTTCTGAGAAACTCTTTATCCTAAGGAGGAAATCCTGGGAAAAAAAAGTTGGAGGAAACAGAACAGATCTTTTTTGCCTACACATTGCATACTTGCTTAAAAAACTGCAGGTCACCAATTTGCTTACTTAGCACCTCTGCTCAAGATAGTGTGCTCAGGGACAGCTGTGAACCTACATCTGCCCTCTGTGCCTGTCATTTCCTCATACCACCTCAGCTTTTTCTTTGTACTTTTCTGTCTGACAGATTAGGAAGCAGCAAACCCCATTTTGCACAGCTTGATTCACACAGGACTCTCATTACCTATTCTCCCATGTACACTCCCCTTATTTATTCTCTCTTCTGAGGAAACATCACACAAATGACTCATTCACAGGAGCACCCATCCAGTTATTCTGGTGGGAACTGATAGACACTCTACCTGTTAAATGATCAGCTCAGTTGCAGTTGCTTCAATTCAAGAATATAGCCACAACCTGTGGGAAGAATCATGAACCAGAATTTACTAAATTCAGAGCTATTACCATGAACCATGCTGTCACCTCAATGCAGGAATTGTTATTCTAGTGCTGCTCCCAGCATGCAGAAAGAGAGTGAACTGTATTAATTTAGAAAAAAAAATGCCCTTTGCAGAGTGTGATTTTCATAAATATTTTAGACCAATAGGTGCCACCATTGCACTGTGACAGTCACGCAAAATCTGAAAGAAAAAATGAGAGGAACCCTTTTGTTTCATAGTTCAGAAAATGCATTTTCTGGGGGGAAAAGTAAGCAGGTTTCTTTTTTCCCCCTTGGAAAAAGCAATTTCAGAAATGTAATTTTGTTGTTGGGGCTCTTTTTGTTTCTTTTCTGTCCTGTCTTATTTTTTCTGTCTGATTTATTCTAGCCGCAATGTCACAACCTTGACATTTCTTTGTAATCATTCAAAGCCTTTGATCACAGGTATCCAAATGAATTAAGCTTCAGTAAAGTGTGTGGATGTGCCTTTGTGTCATTTTGCTGCTGAGCCAACACTACTACAGAATAACTTTGTTTGATTAATTTCTCATTCCTTTGGTGACCTAAATAGGGCTGCTCTTACAATTCTTTATTGGATTTTTTTATGGAAGTCACACTAGATATACTGTTGAAAGTTAGAAGGTACCATGGAAAATTCTGTTGAGAACAGAATGTTTTGATATTAGTATTCCTTTGTTCCAAATGTAAAGAATGGAAGTATGGGTTTTGGATATATTACTGACTTCTGTGTCCTTACTAGATTATGCTTCAAAGCCTCTGAGGACTGCTATTTACTAGGTAAAGACTGAAGAGAACAGCAGTCTTCACTGTCAGAAATTCTGGAACAATTATTGATCCATTTACATTGCTTCAGAGCATACCATATTAAATGTAATTTCTCTTCCTATTTGTAGGCAACTGTAATATCATGGTACTGAGAAATGGCTTATACATATACACTTGCAAAGCCAATTTTGATGATAAGGGAAGTTTCCTATACTACCCAACTTACTTGTCTGAACCCAATTTAGTTTGAATCTCCAAGATGAGAAGAAAAATCCATAATCAATATCTTTTCAGTTCTTATCTTTCAGTTCTTAAATCTTCTAGGTGAATCAGCAATTTGTGAAGGTTTATGTGTAATTGAAATGGATGTAGAAAATATGATAAAGTAACTTCACTTTTTAGTAATTCTAAAATAATTTGCTAGCAGTACATCAATACCAGCATGACCTGAATTACGCCAAACAACATAAAGATGAAAGACTTGCCCTACTTTCTTAGGTTATTTAGACTTATCTGCATTACTGTGTTCTATTTGGTTTTATTTTGCTTAATCCTGTAATGTGGTGCTAATGTACTATCTGGAATGACCCACTCAATCATTTTCACATTGCACAGGTATCTAGGGACCCCAAGGTTTTCCCAGTAAACAAACTAGGTTTTCCATCTTTTCCATGAAGCTAGTACCAGGGACAAAAAGCAGCTCTATAATGTTCCACATCTTAGTGAGCCAATGCCAGTATGGTGAGGAATGCTAGGGGAGACCTTAAAAACACCCTGCTTTATTGGCTGACAACAGTCCAAAAGAAGTGCTTGCACACATCAGCACAGCACAATGTCTGGACCATTATGCATTATTTTTTAAAAATAGTTTAATTAATCAAAATTAATTTCTGCTAAATCTCTGTCTTATCCAAAAAGGGCATGCCATATGTTGTTGGTTGCTTTTTTCCCCAGTAAATTTATGCTAGCTCATGTACCTCTGCATTGTTTTCCCTACAGAAGGCTGCTTGGAAATATGTGCAACAGTAAACGAAAGAGGGTGAGGAAATGTGCTGATACAGCATTATTTTTATCATTTGCTCAACTACAAATTGGCGGTTTTGGTCTTTGTCAGCAGTACAGTGGCACTCCCCAGGCAGTGTCTGGCTGCAGCCTGGGGGTTAGCTCAGGGTCGTGGTTTGACACTGGCCAAACCCCAAGCACCCATGAAAGTCGCTCACTCATTCTCCCCTGCCACAGCTCAGCAGAGGAGAGAAAAATGGAATGAACGGGTCATGAGTTGAGATAAGAACTGGGAGAAAACACTCCAAGGGCAAAGGAAGCTCATCTTAGAGATACAAAGTGAATATATTACTAACAAAATCAGAGGAGGATAATGAGAAGTAAAATAAACCCTTAAAGAACACCTTTTCTTCCCAACCCCTACCTCCTTCCCACTGACAGCGCAGGGAGACAGAGCATGGGGGTTTTGGTCAGTTCATCACCCAATGTTTTCTTCTATTTGGCTCAGGGAGAGGAATCCTTCTCCTGCTGCATCCTGGGGTCCTTTCCAAAAGACAGTCCTCTGTGAACTCCGGCATGGCTCCAAATCTTACAAGCAGCAGTCCTGCCAAAACAGCTGCAATGTGAGTCCCTCCCATGGGCAGGCACTCCTCCCAAAGCTGCTGCGCATGGGTCACTCTTCCATGGGGTGCAGTCCTCCAAGGACAGGATGCTCCAGCCTGGGAGCAAGGGCTCTCTCCATCCACGGGGTCTCCCACTGGATCACAGCCTCCTGCAGGCATCCACCTGCTCCAGCATGGACACCTCCCCCATGGGCTGCGGGAGGATCTCTGCATCCCCCATGGATCCCCACGGACTGTGGGAGGATCTCTGCATTCCCTGTGGATCCCCGTGGGCTGCGGGAGGATCTCTGCATCCCCCGTGGATCCCCACGGACTGTGGGAGGATCTCTGCATTCCCTGTGGATCCCCGTGGGCTGTGGGAGGATCTCTGCATCCCCCGTGGATCCCCACGGACTGTGGGAGGATCTCTGCATCCCCCGTGGATCCCCACGGACTGTGGGAGGATCTCTGCATCCCCCGTGGATCCCCACGGGCTGCAGGGATGCAGCTGCTTCACCGTGGTCTGCACCACAGCCTGCAGAGGAGTCTCGGCTCCAGTGCCTGGAGCACCCCCTGCGCCTCCTTCTCCACTGACCTTGTCACCATGTTGTTTTCCTTCACATGTTCTCACCTCCTCTTCTTCTCTGGCTGGAATTAAAACTGCACCACCATGTTGTTTTGGTTTTCTTCTTAAATCTGTTATCACAGAGGAGTTACCATCATCTCTAGTTGGCCTAGCCTTGGCCAGCAGCATGTCCATCTTCAGAGAGATCCATCAGGGATGGGCTCTGCTGGACATGGGGAAGCTTCCAGAAGCTGCTCACAGAAGCCACTTCTGTGGCCCCCCTGCTACCAAAAACCAGGCTGTGCAAAACCAACATCCTCAGGAGGAGTACCAAACCTGGGAGAGAGAAATCCAAGTCTAAAGAGAGGGAAACCTGAAATGTTTCAACATTGGCAGTCAGACTTTGGTTACAAAACATCTTAGTGCCACTGACATATTTTTATTTAATATAAAATATTTCATGATGCACAAACCTTCCTTTGTTTCTGTCAGCTAATTTTTTCACTAAAAATACAGGTAGCTTTTGCTGAGGAGCTTTCAGAATCTGCATCTCTCTGTCAGCTCATACATCAGGAAAGCCAGGCATACTATCAGTAAGTGATAGAGAAGCTCAACTTGGATGCAAAAGGTGAGCTAGAGGAAAAGATGAATCAATGAGGTGATAAATCAAGACTATTTAATGCACCAGGCTGTCAGTTGTCTTTGAAGTCGACTAGACATCTAACTCCAGGGTAAGGGTAATAATGAAAGACCCTAAACATACCAAAATACTTACCCTGCTCGCCTTTCTCCTGGTGCTCTGGCCCAGAAAACCAATTCCACTGCTTTCATGCTCACTCTTGCACCTGGCCTTTCCTTCTTAATTTGCAGGAAACCATCTTCTTCTCCTAAACCATCAAGACTTTTCTAAAGTGTTACAAGGGTCTGCTTTGGTTAAGCATTTCAATGTTTTTTCTACTAATTGCAACAACATGTCGTAAAATGATAAGCCAGAAAAATCTACATTGTGTTTCCAGATTCTACTTGCAGTAAACCCCATAGTAAATCCAAATGTTTTGTTTGTTAGTGTTTTGGAGCACTGAATGTTGCTGCAGAACAATTATAGAGGCCTCTCTGTCTTCTTGCAATAACAAAATTATAGGTCTTCTAGAAAGGGGCTGTACACTGAGCCAAGGATTATCAGCTCTAGTTCCTAGAGAGACAGTAAGGTTCAAAATAAAGGACTCTTCTAAAGTAGATATTCTGAAAACAAAAAGAGACATCTAAAACAAAAGTGGTAAAATATTTTGAAATAAATATTATAGATTCTTGTAGTTAATGGGCGGTCATTTCAACAAACTTTGTGATACACTTTTGATTAAAATCACTGATATCACTGATATCACTGGAACAGTTGTCATATAAAAAGAAGTAAATCGGTTTTCTGGACTTCTCAAGCATATGTTCTTCCTCTTGCAAGCCTTTGTGACTACCAGTATTTTCAAGCAGTCCTTTGCTATTTTTGTCAACATTTTAAAAAGAAATGCTTAAGGCACATTATCCTACCATTTTAAAGAATTTTTCTCTCAGACTACAGCATAAATGGAAAGATTTGCCAATTTTATTTTTTTTATGAGAAAAGATCTTAGTTAATGGAATGTTCAGATCTCTTGAGATCTCTTGTCCAATTCCTTCTCCTATATCTCTGCATCTCTTGCTTTTTCTTTTTATTTGGACCAATTTCAGAAAACGTTTGAGCAAATGGTCCTTGTCATAAAGAATGATGTCATGTCATCCGATGTCTAAATCAGAATTCATGTATATCTTTAGCTGAGTAGAAATTAGTTGGGTGCTTGACAGAAACCAACTGATTAAAGGCTTTTTTTTGTCTATGTAGTCCAAAACAGAATCTATCCTTCTTGTCCAGTTAAGATATATGTGATCAGAATATTTATTGCACTGGAATTCAATATCATATTTCTTGAAAACCTTCCCTATATTTAAATTCCATGTATGGATGGTCCCATTGACATCAGAGAATTTGATCACATGGCAGAGTGTTATGAAATATTAAGTAATCTCAGATCCTTTCATATTACTAAGACATCAGTTCAATGATTGGTTTTAGTACACTTGTTTTTCAGGTTGACTAGGAGAAATCCTAAATGAATCGGCAAGAATCAATGCAGGTGCTCAGAGTGTGGCATCCCTCTTTTTCACTGTAATTATAGATTAGGTGTTTCTTCATGTGAAAAAATCTCTATAAGAAGGTTTTTATAAGCATGCATTTTCAGGGACTTTTGTTTGTTTCTTTGCTTTTTTTTTTTTTTTTTTTTTTCCAGGATCTTTTGATAAGCCTTTGGCACCAAAAGATTCAGCATTAAGGATACTTCCATTCACCATCCCTTTAGATAAACTACAGATACTTTTTCAAATATATTGTTTTACATTTCAAAAAAGGTGAAAGATGTTTCTAAAAAAAAAAAAATCATACTCATGGATATAATTGCAATGCTATGGCAAAAATACAAAAATACTGGTTGCTGATAACTGAGTAGAGTTACACAGAGCATGTTCTTAATTACATTATTAATGAAATTTTGATCAGTAGGGTTAACCCAGGAAATTTAGGACAGAGAATACTCATGAAACATTTTTTTTCAACAGCTCTTCAGTCTTCAAACTAGAGTGTCATGATGAAACTTGAATAAGTTTCATTTTTAAGGGAACTCTCTGTAGTTTGGTAGTTTTTTCTAATGCTCTCATCCAGATATTGGTCCAAACCTAAGTAAAGTTCAGATCTCTTTTTAGCTCTACTACCAGGGTACAGCCATACTACAGCTGTGTAGAGCCTTCTGACAGCCAGATCATCCTGAGAACAGGCTGCGGAGCCAGACTGTGGAGGAGACCCAAAAAAAGAAGGATGGACCTGTTGAAGTGAGTTCAGAGGAGGGGCAGAAGAGGATCAGAGGGCTGGAGCACATCTCCTGTGAAGACAGCCTGGGGGAGTTGGGGTTGCTCAGCTTGGAGCAGAGAAGGCTCTGGGGAGATGTTAGAGCGTCTTCCAGTACTTGAAGGGGGCCGGCAAGAGAGTGGAAAAGGGGCTTTTGACCATAATGTGTAATGACATGACAAGAGGGAATGGCTTTAAACTGAAAGAAGGTAGAATTTTATTAGATATTCGAAAAAAATCTTTGCTGTGAGGGTGGTGAGGCAATGGAACGGGTTGCCCTGAGAAGTTATGGATGCCCCATACATGGAAGTTTTCAAGGCCAGCTTGGACTGGGCTTTGAGCAACCTGGTCAAGTAGTTTTGTTCCCTAGGCTAAATATCAGAAACAATGTCATCTAGTCCATGAAGACATTGTTTGGCATTTTATGTAGAGATCTCACTGACTGATTCACCTTTTCAGTATAACTACATGAAAATATTTAAATAAAATATACCATTAGAAATAGAGGGCAGATGATTATCTTGTTTACCTCATACAATTTACAAGAGGAGAGAATGTAATGTAAATGGCTATCAGTCTTAAAAAATAAGATTCAGAATTTTGGGCTTTTTTTCATGTCAGATATTTTATAAACTGGCCCTAGAGAAACAGAGGAATACATTAAGGAAATACTTGATTTGTTTTGGGCAAATATAAAATCAGCAGAGTGAGATTCATAAGCCTTCTCATAAAAAGTTTCTGTAAAATAAATGTCTTAGATTTAAATATATCTTCCTATATCCTTCAACAAATCTTTGCCATGGAACCTGCTAGAAAAAACAAGCAAGGCAGCAGCTCTCCCTCTGTAATTAAAATCTGCACTCTGTGAAAATTACAGACCAGTAGCAGTAATGAACAATTATGCAATGAGTTGCTGCTTTGCACAGCTGAGACACAGAGCTCACAAACTTTTACTTAATCAGTTCATGAGACAAAGAGAGTCCAGGTGAAATTTTTCTTAGCTAGGACTGTGTATGCACCAACAGTGGAAAATCTGGACAGGCATGAGCTCAGATGTCTCAGAATCTGCTTAAAGTGAACAGAATGAAATATAAATGTTTTGATGGAGTGTTTTGACTTTAAAAAGGAAACATTTTAATGGCTCAAGAATACTAATAATGTATTAATTACATTTTCCTTGATTAATCATTATATTTGAGAGACTGAGACCCCCAGATTTTAAGCTGCACATAGTTAAAGGAAAAGTAACATGACTATTATTTATGTCACCAGTTCCACTGAACCAGTAAATCACCTTAAAAAATGAAGGCTCATTGAGAGGTGTTGAAGATCCATCTGGCAGATTAGTTTACCAGAACTAACACTCACTCTTGGGTCAGTTAAAGGAATCATGATTTGACTAGGAGAATAGGAAAGGGAAGGGGAAAAGCAAGGGGAGGGGGAAGGGAAACACTGGTTGTAAAAACATTTGTGTCTACATCTAAGCAGGTATTCACATTTTGGGGCATGAAGGAGTGCATCGTAGATGCATTGAATCATAGAATGGTTTGGTTTAGAAGGAATCATAAATATCATCTAGGTCAAGTACCCTGCCATACCCACAAACACCTCCCACTAGATCAGGTTGCTTAAAGCCCCAGCCAGCCTAGCCTTGAACACTTAGGGAACACAGTATCAGCCCCATCATATCAAAGAATTTCTTGCTAATATCTAATCCAAATGACTCTTTTAGTTTAAAATTTTCCCTTGTTGTGCTATTGCTATCAGTGCATGCAAAATAATTATGCTATTCCATTGGGACAGGGCTGTCCTATAGGAAAATGGTGTGCATTGTCCTATATGGCAATTTTCTCTGCCCAGTTAAGTGTGAGAAGTAACTAGTTCCTGCTCTGAACTCGTCCCTGCACATTCAGGTTATTCAGAATTGATCTACACAGTGTATGACAAGTAGAGTGAGGCAGCTGTCCTCACGTACCTGCCAAGTCCCCTGTTCCCAGACCTAGGAAAGGCAATACCTGCTGTGCAAGCAGTCCTTCTGAGCAGATGTTGTGCATCCTGGAGTTCCTTGAGCTTTCTTAAACAAGGAGTAATAAAGCTTATCTCATCTTCATTCCCTTGAGCTCTTCACCAAAAAAAACTATGTCATTGGCTTCAGGAAGTTGCTAGCTGTAGTTTCTAAATTTATAAGAAATATTGCATCAAAGAACACAGTAAAGGACATCAGTTTGGAGGGTTTTCTTTGGTATGTTTGGGGTTATTCTGGTTGGTTGGGGGTTTTTGGGTTTTTAAAATGTCTATGTAGAAAGAGAATGTTGATTTCCCTTATGGACTGGTTTGGAGATTACCTCAAGAGGTTCTGCCTAGTGAGGTCTTGCTTTGATTTTTTTTTTTTTCCTCTTTAGGAGGTTAAGTACAGACCAAGTTATCTGATAAGGAACAGAATGAAATTCAGTAGAGGTCTGTCAATCTGAAACTAAAACTCTATTATTTAATACTCCCTCTTTAAAAGTAATAAAGATTTGATTTTTTTTTTAATTGAACCTTATAAATTGAAATAGGCACTGATGGCTTAAACAGTCACAGTAAAAAAAATCATCAGTCTCAATAAACATAATTGCTGTTGACTTTGTGAATTTTATAGGAGCATCAATTTTATGTGTTTATATAAATATTTTTACATTCTTTGCTATGTATAAAATTTGAAGGTAATTTCTTTAGTGCTCAAAAAAAAAAAAAACCTGAAGTAATTTGATCTTTTTATAACATGACTATCAAGTGCATATCCAAGCAACGATGTGTTACATACAAATACATCATGTTATATATGACTCTGTCAGAGGCAAAGCACTGTCAGGAGTTCTAGACAAGCTGACTGATAGCAAAATAAAAAGGAGACTTTTGTGCCAGAACAGCATTTCATGTATTTAAGGCAACATTTTTTTCCCCTTTCTTTTTAAGTAAAGCTATATGAGATAAAATAACAATGTACCCAGATCAACTGGAATTTCATTGGACACAGAATAGATATGAAAAAAAATCTGGCTTTGCAAAAGAAATTATTTTTCAGTTATCCAAATGAAAATGATTTCTCATCTGAATGTCTTTAACATTTGGTAGATAATTTTTAGTTTTCTGAAAAAAACGTTCAGTACTAGACCAATTACTCAAATCTAAACACAAATTAGAGAAAAGATTAACAGAAAACTTTAGCTGGGGAGAACCATTACTGGTGCCAATTGATATGTAAGTAACTGATTTATGGTTTTGCACTTTTTATGACTTATTCAAGTCTTATAGACTGATATATAAACTTTTTTAAAGCAATTTTAAATTATTCACATCTCTGCTCATTGTTCTTTCATTTCTGGGACTGCCTGGACTTGAATTCCAGAAGCTGAGATGGGACTGCCTAGACTGTAGTTTCCTCACACTCGCTTTTTTTCTTTTTATTGAAAAAGGTGTAAAGACATCAGACAGCTCCATCAGCACCTGCAACTGCAAACCATCCTGTGCTGTGGGCTTGTGTTAGACCAAGTGGGTTAAGTGATCTCTCATTCTGCCTTGATTTTGACTTCCACAAAGGCTGAATATTGGATCAGGGGCCTATAAGACCTCGAAATATAGCCTTCAAAAAACCCCACTGAGTACCTTATCTTTCTCTCTGTCTATCATCACCAGGTCCTCTCTCCACTAAGCAGTGGACGGCAGTGTGTTCAACATTCCTTCTCCTATCAGGGAATTTCTATAAGCTTGTCCTCCTGCCTTTGATATCTGTTCTGAGTGCTAACTCGCACTCTGCTTTGGTTTTTGGATCTCCAACCCAGCATGTACAAGCAATGTCTCTTTGGTACCACTCAAGTGGCCAGGGCTTGCCTCCACGCCTCCTTGCACCTACTTTCTGGATCTGAGCTCAGTCAGGAGTTCCTTGTTTATCTGCACCGACCTTCTGCCTCACCTGGTCAATTTCCTGCATGTCAGAACAAATCCTTCTGTGTTTTGAGGACATTGTCCTTGGAGGTCAACCAGCTCTCTAGTGCCATTTTTCTTTTCAGGACAGTGTCCCACAGGATCTCACCAAGCAGAGCACTAAAAACCAGGGATCCTCCCCAGAGGCTTGTGGCTGTTCATCTGCTGTTTTTCTTGCTCATTTTTCTCAGGATCTCAAACAGCATTTTCTCATAGGATCCACAGTCAAGGCTGCTCTCAATGGGCGCTTCACCAATCAATTCTTCTTTATTCATGTGAAATAAACCCAGCACAACTGCTTCTGTAGATTCCTGGCATCAAAAAATTGTTTTGTTTTTCAGCAGAAACTATGTATAAAGTTCTTCTCTCAAAGTTAGCAAGCCAGATGAGAAAGGGGGTGTGTGTATATTTGTGTTAGCTATTAACTTTTATTGCAAATAGCCCCCTACTTGTTTGTGAGCCACAAGACTTTGCTGTACCTGATATTCTGGTATTAACTTATTTCTATGCATTTCCCTCTTCCAATAAACATTTGCTTTTACTGAAAATTTTAAAAAAGAGAGGAAAAATGTAATCATGAAACACAATTAATTTCTAATTTTTATATTTTAAACATAAATATACAAAAAACCCCCAAAAAAATTTTTGAGCCTTTCCTCCTAGGCATAATTGTTTCAGATTGAATATGGGGAGGATACTCTGTGTAGTTTTTCTCATATTTATTTTATGCTTATTGAAATATGCATATGAATTTTTGACCTTTAGGTCTAGAGCTGTATTAGCCTAATTTAATTTTAAAAAGGCTTCACATTTTAGATGTTGCAATGCCTTATGAAGTAGGACATTTTTGTACTCCTCAGCTATCAAAAGTAAGGTTTTTTTTGACTTAGAGTTAATAGAAAAAAGGTGAAAATATGCCTTGAAAATAAAATAAAAAAGAACAAAAAAAACCCCAGCATTTTCTTATTTTATTAATGCTGTTGAAAATGAAATAAAAATATGTGTTTTCCAAGTGTTTTTAAGTTTATAATCCTTACTTCCTTTGAAAAGGATGCCATTTGTACAAAGCTACCTTTTAAGAACTTTTTCAACTGAAAGGCTTAAGAATTTTGGTTGCAGCAAACAGTAAAATTAATTTGACTCAAGGCCCTTTCTTTTCCTTTGGTTATTATGGTAGAAAGCTTCTTTTCCTTCCCCCTTTAGCAATGAAGTTGCAACATTCAGGCCTTATTCAAGTAGAAAACATTGAGTTACATGTAAGAAATCCAGAGTAACATGTGTGATTTAGTCAGTTTGCTAATAAAACATGACAAGGTACATATAGACTGTCTACTTCCCAGGAACTGGCTGGACATTAGATATTGCATGAGGATTGGACATAAATAATAAATCTTGCTTTGCTTCACTTCTCCATGTAGCCTTGCTTTTCTTCATTAAACTGACTTTATCTTAATCCACGAGTTTTTGACATTGCATTCTCTGCTGTGCTGCAGAGGAGGGGAAGTGAGAGAGTGGCTCAGTGGGCACTTAGCACCCAGACAAAGTCAACCCATCCCAATAACAAGAAAAAAAAGAAACACAAACAAAAAATCGGGGTTTTAATAACCCCATGAATATAAAAGAGAACATGATGAAATTAATAAATTAATGTTGACAGGCCATGCAGATTAACACAAAATCACTTAGACATATATTTTGTAAGCATTTGTTAAATCCCTTTTTCAAAAATTACACTGAAAGAGCTTTAGCAGTTTTCTATAACCTTAGCAGTGGTGGTGGAGATCAATTAGGTGTTGGGTCAACAAAACATTCATAATACATCATAATGAAAAAAGATACCTTAAAAGGAATATAATAAATTTTTTGTTAATATGGAGAGAGGTGAAATTGCTTTGATTCTGATGACATTTTAGTGAATGACAGAGTTAAATTTTTATGCATTTTATATGTACAGATTTTAATATTTATAATTCACAGAAAATTAATATGCATCATTTATGTGCCTTTAATATTTTATGGGAAAATATTATTGTAAGTCATTATGAAATCCTTAGCAACAAGTGGTAATAGAAAATACTAAACAATAGTTAATTAGATTACAACTATTTGCAACAAAATAATATATAAATTCAGAATCAGAGTTCATGTTTAGATGCACATTTTGTGAAGTATGTATTCATTAAAGCTCTTACTAAAGCATCAGAAAACTGCACCTGTGAAAAAAGATTTTGTTAAACAAGTATTTAAATGTTCCATAGTGTGTATCTAATCACATGTTAGTCCACGAATTTCTTAGTACAAACTTTTTATTTTGTCTTTTTTTTTATTCTATGTTTCTCTTAGGTTAAAATGAGAAATATTTAATACTGTGGGATATTTGTCTGTCCCATGCGTGCTGTAATAAATATTTGCATAGACTAATTATTTATTCTAAGTCTCATGAGATTTTACCTCTGCTTCAAATATGCAGAATACAGTATAAGGAATCATCAGATCAGTATGCTTCCACCATTTCCTGAAAACATGTCTAATTTATCCTTCCTAATTCCTTTTCTTCAGTATGCACAAGATTTCAGTTAGCATTGCAATCCTATTATGGTACTCCATGAAACAATCAGAGCAAACTCTGCTTAGAATATATTGCACTTCATTCCTCGAAGTGCAGCTGAGCTTGAACACTTTTATAGATAGGGAACAAAAAGCTGAAGGTGGTGACAAAGTCCCTAATTTCTTAAATGGCACAGGATTAGACAACTAGTGGATTCTGCATGTTGGAGTTTCTACATTGTATTAACGCTTGTTATTGATTGAATTTTTATAAGCCAGAATATCATGAGAAAAAAAGTTCTAAAATTTCAGTCAATAGATCTTAGCATTTGGTGACAAAACATACATTAACAGTTATCTGTTCAGTTGACCAACAACAAACTCCCCCACCTTTTAAGAGTAGAAGACACAGAAAACACATAAAATTCCCATAAGTTTACTTACTTCTTGGTGTGTTTAGATAGAAACAATGCCCTTTCAGATACAACATAATATTAATACTACATGACAAATTTTAATTCATTGTAACATGTTGTGATGCACTAATAAAATACAACTTGTAAATATGTATTACCTATGGCAAACTAAGTCCTGTCAAAACTAATGAAAATTAAAATATTTTCCTGTCACTGGTGAATAGAATTTATTTTATGCTATTTCTTTCTGGCATGTAAACACATTGGGGTACTGATAGGGTAAGTCTAAAAACTATTTCTGTTTAAAGAAGTGGAATTTAGAGAAAGATCAAAACAGTTTGGAGAAAGTTGGAATTTACGAAAGGGAGGCACAGGATGAAAATGTTGCACTTGGATGGCTGAAGTCACATATGACATGGCATAACCTGTACACCAGCAGTGAGATGCTATTGAGTTTCTCATATCATGCCTGAATACTGTCCTCAGAAACATTGTTGTCAAAAGAGATTCAGCTGAAATACAATGTTGGTTAACAGACACAGTGACATTTTCCCATGAGTAGAACCTGTGGCAGTTCTACATCTGGCTGGTATTTGGAAGAGATTTCAGCTATTTTTCAAGTTAATCTCCAGTTGAAGATGACTAATGTGCTAACTATAAAGGATTGCTGGAAGCTAAGCCCTGGGGCTGCTTGAGAGCATAAACTTTAGCTCATAGTTAATCTGACCAGACTTCCAAGTAAGGAACAGGTATAGGAAATGGTTTCTGAATATCGTGTGCTTGGGAAGATCAGCATGCGTGCCAGCAAATCTGACTGTTAGAAGTCTTTGCCCACTTTCCAAAATTTAATTCTCTGTCACTCTCTTCTAAATCCTCTAAAACTTCATGCCTAAGTTCACACATGTATTGGTGTGTACACTTAAACTGCTTCATTTTTTGCTTAAGTTCCAGCCAGCATTGCTTTTCTATGTGCTTCATATCATGCTTGCTCTTTTATTTTAGCTTTTCTAGCAGGTAAGATTCATTTTCCCGACTAAAATATCTTTACTAAGACATTTCTTTTACATTTCTTATGTCTGAATGAATTACTAAAGCGTAAGAATCATAGTAATGATAACTGCATATTATATACACATGTAAGCAAATACACACATACACATGTACCAATATATACATACTTTGATATCCATTATGATCATAACTGCTTTACAAAACAAAGAGCTCTTATGTTCCAAAGGAGGGAACACAGTCTCCAGAGATGACTTGATAACTCAGCAGCAGAGCTTTTTTAAGTAGGGAAGCTGAGTTGCAGATCCACACAGTGCTTGGGATCTTTGCCAGGGTATGGTTCATCAAAAAGGACTAGTCTTCCCAGAAAAGGGCCAAAACAGCAGATTGTTTCATACACAAAGTGAATGGTCTCAGCTGGAGGTGCCATACCACTCAGAATCAGGAAGGATAAAGGTATTAAACCTTCAGTTAAAACACTTGAATTTCCCTCTTGAGATTTGAATCTGATCTTCCCTAGTGCAAAATTTGATGGGTGTAAAACGTGGAGATTCAAGATATTGGAATGGGAAAATCTTTGATATACCTCATGTATTCCAGTCTTCGTCTTCTTTTTTCTCTGATGCTACAAGTAGGGTCACAAAACTACTTTCACAAAATCCCTTTCTAAGCTTAATAATTGTGCATGCACTTGAATTGTACTCTCAATTCTTTATAGTTTTCTGGTGTACACTTTTATGGAATAGGTTTTTGACAGAAATTTTAAACTCTATATCTAATAAAAAGCTGATTTTAATAAAAGGGTAATATTTACCCAGTACTCATACAGCACAGTAAGTTATTTTCTTTTGCTTTTTGCTTTTTAGTCATATTTCAGAGAAACACTAACTGCAGTTCAATTTACAACAGTTGAAGTAAGAAGCAATCTTGGGGTAAATAATCAATCTCTGTGGTGACTAGAAACAGACCCAAAGGAATGGCCTGGAGTTATGCCAGGGGAAGTTTAGACTGGATATCAGAAAAAGGTTCTTCACCCCAGAGGGTGGATGGACACTGGAACAGGCTCCTCAGGGAAGTGGTCACAGCACCAAGCCTGAGACAGTTAGAGAAACATTTAGACAATGCTCTCAGGCACATGGTATGACTATTGGGTATGGTCCTATGCAGGGCTAGGGGTTCGACTCAAAGACCCTTGAGTGTCCCTTCCAACAGAGCTTATTCCATGATTCTGATCTATTTGAGTTTAAAGATTAAATGAGAATATAGGGAATCAGAAACTAAACATCACTGTCATGGTAGTGAACACATGTTTGAACTGAACTGAAAGTTAAGGGAGGAGAATCATCAGATTAATTTAGAGCCAGATAAGAAACTACTGATGAGCAAAACGTTGGAGAGCTTGTCTATGTAATCTTAAAGTAATTTATACTCAGATGAATCTTAAATTTATTTTTACACATGGCACAAAAGCATTTTTCTCTTCAACTAACCCGGGCCATTATCACCCCTAAAAGAGAAACTGGAATGAATCAGGCCTGCCAGTGTATGAGGCTGTTCAAATGTGTGAGCCCTTCTTCTAAGGAAATGTTTCAGAGAGCTCATCCCATGACTGTGAACTTTCTTGCAACTACTAGTCGCTGTCACTAAAACAAAAATTTTGGTAAGTTTTAAATGATTTTATCTTTAATCAGGAGGAGTCATCAGGGTGAGCATGAAAATGTATGAAATTTGCTGATATACTACTAAATTATTTGACTTTATTTAGGTTTTTATTCCTACAAAAATTCTTTGTGTTTTAATATTAGAGTTACAATGGGACGATTGTGTTAATGTTCATAGTCATTGATCTTTGCTTCACTGGAACAACAAGTATGATAAGAAACTTATGAATGGTCATCATACCTTAAAAATATAAGCTAAATCCCTATTAAACTGAAAATTAAATTTTCATTCATAACATCACAACAGAGTACCTATAGTTTCTGCATATAAACATCCCAGAGTTATGTCCTGGCAGAATAAGACATAGAATGGAGAAAAGATCCTAGAGACAAAAAATAGATGCAAATTGAGATGTACAACTGAAAGTCTAGTAGAATTTTAACTATTATAATATTAGGAATAGAAAAAAATTTCCTGATTAAAAATTTCAAGTTCAGTGTTTAGAAAACTTACAAGTTACAGAGAAACAGGGTTTGATTTGGGGTTTGTTTTGTTGTGTTTTTGGTGGGTTTGTTTGTTTGTTTTTAATAAATTCTCCCTAGTGAAATGGAAATATTTTTTAATTCTATAGTGGGCATCTTGTTACCTGTACATTTCTAACTGGAAATAAAAGAGCCTTTATATTCACGACTTGGATATTCATACCTACCAATTTGTTGGGAAAGACGGTTGTGATGTTATGAATGTGTATTCCCCAAATCTGTTAAATTGTGATTAGTTTCATTATGTGTAACTGATTTGTTCTCCACAAAATTAGCCAATAAAACTTCCTTACATTGCTACTATACTGAAATTGAAATAGTATTTACCATCACCATTTACTCTAGGCTGTAGGATACCAATGCCCAACATTTCTAATTCTTTCACATTGCACTCCTACTTTTGGCTGGGATGGACTTAATTTTTGTCCTAGTACTTGACTAGTGTTAAACTACAAGTATCTTTTCATAGAACTTACTCTATTTTGTAATTACTTAGCTAAGTCTTGGGAAGAAGAAAAATGAGACATCTATAAAAATATGTAGGAGCATTTTTTTAGGATAACTTGGGAAATAAACTATAATGAAATAGAACTATGGTGAAAATTTCCAGCATAAATGAGGGCTTTTCCAAACATAACCATAGTAGCAGAAAATAAAGAAGAAAAAAATAATAAAAGATAGTTTTTAATAGGATAAAGAAGGGAAAATGAGATTATTCGCATATACTTCAGTTTTTCCCGTAAACGACTAGAAAAGGCCCTTAGGAGGCAGGGCATATTATTTATGTGCAGCATATTTTGAATATAAACTATAGTACCTGTTACAATATTAAGAGAAGTGGTACCTTTAAAAAGCAAATACACATCAGATTTACATTTTGTAATTTATCTACGGACTCTTTCCTAGCTACATCTCTTATGAACAAAGGTTTGCTTGTCCAATTTATTCCATTCTTTACAATCAGGGTCTAGTACTTCCAGGTCTCTTTCACCTGGAATTCACAAATGGGCTTCACTTGCCACTCCTGCCACAGATTTCCAGTGTAATACAAGATGACTGGAAGAAGTGACCAGAAGTGATCCTCTGTGTTTCATGGAAGAATGGGCTTCCCTGTTCTACTGCTGTGCATGAGGGGTAGAAAACACTGTCCTCTCCTCATTCCACTGGGATTTGGGAACGAAGACACACTGCTTAGAAGAGGACTCAGCCTTCATATTGGTAAAATTGAGATGAATCCTCGATTTTCTCATAGTGTCATAGACAAGGTCACGCTCAGACCAAGAAAATATATGTGAAATATTGTATCGGGAAACACTTCTCATGTTTGCAAGCAAAACGATAATTACCTTTAATGATATTCTGTAATGTTAAAGGAAGACTTTCAAGAATGCAAGAAATCTTCAGGCAAAAATAAAGACAGAGGGCCTTTTTGGGCCAGGATCTAAAAATGAGAAAGGCTCATATTTCCTCTTCCAGGTAATTTTATTTTCTTTGATTTTTGTTTCTTTTATTTTTTTAATGTAAAGACAGTTCTAGGTCAGAGAGACCATAGCAAGTCTTACTAGATAGCTTGCATTTAAATACCTTAACATAACAAAGAACCAGTTTAAAACCATAAATTCCATCCTTTTGAGTTTATATTCAAGTGAAAAAATAATTTGTGAAATGAAAAATGGGAATTGTCTTAAATATGTAGAACTGTTTAAATACTGTTATATTTTGTTCTAAAAATTATCAATGAAAATTAAGTATACATGTGACTAATCAGTGTCAATAGCATGCAAAGTTTAATTACCTCACCCTAAAGTACCTCTAATGTCAAGTTCAATTAACAATGCCATCTGAAAAATGCTTTCATAATTAATTTCAAACAATTGACTGATCTTTTAATAATAGTTGATGGTTATACATTCCAAACGCCAGTGGCAAAACACTGTCTTTTAATGAGGAAAATTACAGCAACATTGAATTTTTTTTGAATGGTCTTCTACAACAAAATAATAAATTTGAGCAGACCCTTAGAACAATCAGACAAGAGTCAAGGCATCTTTGCCTAAGAAAGCACAAAATAAAGGTAGTCTGCTGAAAGTATTTTATTAGGACAAATTAGATTTGTAAGTTTTGACTGATTTCAGAATACAGATATTTAAATATTGCTGAATCTATTATAAGTGTCTTGGACTGTTTTTGAAGTAGAAACTCTTTAGAAAAACCTAGAGAAAAAAATGAACAAGTTCTAGTGAATTTAATTCTAAGGAAAAAGAAAATCATACATGAACAATGGATGTGATTGAAAATAAGCTACGGGAAAGGGAGGGATTTTTAGGGTTGCTTTGGAAGAAACATCTTCATAACATTTTCCCCTGTCATGGCTATTATTGCTGAGCAGATGTCATAGGTATGAAATATCCCTTTGGTCAGTTTGGGTAAGCTGTCCCAGCAGCGTCCCTTCCCATCCTCTACTCCACCCCAGCCTCTCTTTGCTGGCAGGGGCTGTTGGAGACACAGCCTTGATGCTCTGTGAGTACAGCTCAGCACCAGCCAAGACTCTGTTGTGTTATCAACACTTTTCTACCTACAAATACAAAAGAACAATACTGTAAGTATTGCTGTTATTGGTCTTGGTTAGCTTGGAACCTAAACTGCAGCCTACAAAAGGTTTCCCTGTTTTAATATCCCTAGAACATTGTATTATCTCACATCAATTATATACTCTGATAGTTCTAAAATGTTTTACAATTCTAGCATGAAAATTGCTTTATGCCCATTATCATTATAAAAAAGGAAATAACATGTTATAACAATTTAAATTCAAGGAAGGAAACTCGGCACTTGTGGTTCCTGTAAAATATCTTTGTATAATAATAATTTTTATCATAGCTGTTATTTAATGTATCATATGCCATAGCTTGGAAATGTCAAGTGATACCGTAATAAATTGCAAATCCATTCAAATTCTACCTTTTACTAAGTGGTTACTCCCCCACCAAATCTGAAATATGACTAGATAATATAAAGGAAATGCTGATATCCTTTAACTAACTGGGAGAAAAATCACTGAGGATTTAAGGAAAACAATCCTAAGGAACATGATCCATATGCTTTTTTCCTAATCCTCAGGAATGTGTTTGTATACCAAGGCTAATAATTTGATTTATGTCATATTTAAAAGCAAAGAAGATGACCTTGAAGAATTTGGACCCAAGTGAGAGGTAAAGCTAAGATGAACAGCCTGTAATAGTCTTGAAACAAATCCTGAACAGTGCTTTATTCTCTAATCCGTTGTTGTTCTCCTTGGATTCACCTCTACTTTAGTTAAAAACTAACTAAACAAGAAAAGATCCAGCCACAAAAGAAGCAAAAAACCCCAGACATGAGACTAAGAGATCAATTCTTAACATTTCTTGTTAAGAATAACTAGAAGACCTGAGAACTGTGAAAAACCCTTTCATTAGAATTCTTAATTGATGAACTTAATGCATAGCCCATTCCTTTTTTGTATGCACTGCACACAGCACAGCAGTGATGCATATTGAGAGGGAGAGATATTATTTACCATTATAAAATGTCATGTCTTACCCTGCCAAAACTCTTTAAAGTAATTAGTTTTGTCACGACTATTCAGAAGTCATTAATAGAAAATTCTGGCTGATTAAGCACGTCCAGGGCCAAGACTCACAAACAGCAATTCCTCTGATTTTCATGGATTCCCAAAGTAAATGTTTATCTGATACTGAGCCAAATTGCTTACATCCTTTGTATTATGTTGTTAAAATTACTTTTGCGCTTGATCACACAATTTCACTGCCCTTATAAAAAATGGGAGAAAAGGCTCAAATACCTATTACTTACCTGTGGGGACTAAACTCTAAATGCATTTAGTCATTGTTCAAGAGATAGCATTTCCAAAAGCTTTTGTATTTCCCTGTTGGCAGAAGAGAGAAACTTGAAAAATTAGCACAAAACCTGCTTTTTTAAAAAGAGCTCCCACTCCACACAATAAACCAAGAGTGTGTAGTCTCTGTTGACTCTTTTCTTTCTTCCCCATCTACCAATTTCATATGTTCTATTGACAAGCCTACAGAGAAACTGCATTGGCCACATTTTGAAAACATCTGCAAATTAACCACTGCCAAAGTTAAGAATGTGTAAGAGTGGTCTGCATTCCAAGAAAGGGGCAAAACAAACAAGGAAACAAACTTCTGTGATAGGAACAAAAAAGTCAATTCTTAGAAATTAATTTTCTAAAATTCATATCTCTACTTATATTGCTTCTTTCACCAAATTTTTTTTCTAGATTTTTCTACAAAGGCACATGAGTTTATGAAGAGATAAACTTGAAAACTGTCTATAACATTGTGTGTATATTGTTGAACTGTTTGCTGATTAAGCAGAAATTAGGACATTTATATTCAGAAGTTTTTTCCAGTAAGACAAAGAATGTCATGAATCATTCTTAAATTGTGGAGGCGGTGTTTCTAAGTATTCTTAGTTATGGTCTGTGATTCCTTATCTATGGCAGGAAATACCAATCAAATTCTATATGCACTGTTAAGAATCACCTAATAATTTTAGTGTAAATATTTGCTAACACTGGTCTTTTCTGTTGTGAGTTTATAAGGTTCCAGCTTAGTATTACAGATCATGAATTAATAATACCTGTTTAATATTAAACAAAGGAGCCACATAAATTGCTTTTATTCCTGTGAATAAAACAGTGAGGGAAGCTATATACTGAAAATCATGCTGAACAGAAAACTTTTAAAATTACACTGGCATTGCACCAATGGAAGCACACTGGGATTTGGATTAATATTCTAAAAGTTTGAGAACACAGGTGGAAAATAACATTTTGAAAGATTTCTACTCCCATTAGACCTGTAAAGTTAAAGAAGATTTGAGAAGTTTTTGTATGTTTGGATAAGCAAAATGTTTAAGACGATTTCCCAAGACAGTTTTGCTCACAGCTACAAGAACTTGAAAAAGAAGTCATTCACATGGTAGCAATGATGCAACCTAGGAATAAAACAAAATTATCTCTTTCTGTCTTTCAGCTTCTTGCCCAACTGAAACACAGTTTATATATAACCTTTTACTAACCTTTTTTTTTTTTTTCAAAAACCTCCCAAGGCTTAGCTCATATCAATTTTCATTAAAGTGGTAGCTGTTTTGTAACAGTAACATAAAAGTGTAAATAAAATAACTTGAGAGTATGTAAATCAGGGCATTTTATAGAGAATATTGCTCATATAGAATGAAACCTAGTCCCTCTTAAAGCAAATTATTAAGGATCATATATTTGATAACATAAATATGCACATTTGTATTGCTGTAGCAAAAAAACCAGTTAGTTATTTATAACAGCACAAATGGTCTTTCATATTAGTTTTTGAACACTTGAGGAATGTTTCATTTCCTGAATACTGTCTCTGTCAGCATTCTGGAAGTGAAAGAGTCAGGGAGACTTTGCTTCAGCATCCAACCAGATGTCTCTTTCTCTTCTGAACTTAGTTTTGTGAAGTGCATAAAAGCAAATAATAGAATCGATTACTCAGCTCCATAATGAATATTCATTGTGCATTGTTTGATTGCAGCCCCTGGCAGGAAGAAATAAAAATAGTACAGAGGCCTTCAGAGGATATATTTTCGCTCACTCCCATACTTCTCCTTTGACATCCTGTACTAGTTTCACTACTGTTTCAAGCAGTGAGTATATTATTGGGATTTAGATATAGAACCTCACTCAAATCTGTTGTGAGCTACTAGTGTGGTTTCAGTTTAGCAGCTTCGAAAAATGGGCTTTCTAGGCTTTAATTCATTGAATGAAAAAAGAAAATGCAGGACAAACATTCAATGTGGGATTCAATACTATTACAGTAAATGATGAAAGTTTATAGTTGTATTGAACAAATAAATTACTAAATACAGCAAATAAAAATAAAAGTATTAGAAATAAATATAATATAATAAAATTTAAATAAATGCATGAAATTTACACTTAATCATCATGTGATTTCAGGTTAAAAGAAAGCAAAAGGTTTTTTTTTCTTGCCTTTTCAGAAGTCCATTCTGGGACTTAAGACAATAAAATCCATGTGTCCACATGTGCAGGTAAGCCACTTGTGTAAGCTCCCATTATAGTCAACAGATATTTAGTTGGGTAGTCAGTGTGACTTAGACTTACTCAGCTTGTCTCTAGCACAGGTGAAGTTAACCTCCATAGTAAATAAATTGGCTTCACGAGATGTCATTTAGGGGGGATGAACGTGTATGTCCCACTATATCTCATGCTTTCTTATATTTAGGCAGTATTGTAATCAGAACCAGAATATCTTAGTGCTCTTCGACAGATATTCTCATTTCAGATGGTAGTACTCAGAAAAATATAGAAAATGTGGATATTTGTGATATCAGAGGTGATTTATCTGTCTTGTGGAAAAAGGGAATCAGTCTTAAGATTACCTGTAGACAGCCTCTAGGCCAGGAGGTCTCTGGTGTGTGTCCTGATAGCAATAGTGAATTGTCATTTGGAACAGGCATGGCACAAGACATAGATATAATGTACCAAATTCCATCATTTCCTTGAAAATTCTTTAAGATGAGAACTTTATGTCATGGGGGGTTTTTCTGCCCATTTTTCTGCACATTTTCTGGCCTTTTTCATGAGGAAACCTGGGGAATCAGTTTTCTCTGTTATTGCATTTCTACTCAAAAGTCCATAATGTTGTTATTTGTGATCTGACATGATTATTTAATTTCTGATGGAAGATCAGTAATTTTGTAAAAATTTGTATTTTTCATTCCAGAGGTTTCTTTATATTGTTCAGCTAGTTAATAGTAAATGTGGAGAGATTGGTAAAGAGTAGATTTCCATGTGTAATGTGCAGCATTAGACCTTATTTGTCCTACAATTCATTGTATTCCAGAGTGCCCTGATTCTATGTTATTGTACTCTTACTGGAGTCCTGTTACTTCTTTAGGATAAATGTAAAATATTCCTAATCAGATCTGGAAATTTATCATACTCATTTTTAAAAAAAAATTTACATCTGCACAAAGAAAAATAAAACTAGGTAAAGAAATCATCCAAGTATTTAAGACAAAAAAACCCCAAACATTGAAATCAGTTTGCTCCTCAACTATAGCCATGAAGATATTGAACACTATCATAATCCCAAAGAAAGAAAATATATTTTACTATTAAACAGGATATATAACAAAATGTCTTTACCCATTGTGTCAAGACTTTTCAGTGAGCTGCTAGCAGTATACAACTATTTGTTACTTTCCTCTCTACATTCCTGCCTATATTTTTCAAACTAAGGCAAGAAAAATGGAGCTTGTACTTTTATATTTTATCTTGAGTGACTAGCACATTGCTTAGTGATCTGAAAGTGCTCTAGTGCTGCTAGATACCCCATATTCTTTCTGCTTCATTGTTACTGACTCTATCTTTTAGTTTCTTGGTTGTCTTTTGGTTGATGGAAAACAACAGGAGCTGGCAATGTGCACTTGCAGCCCAGAAAGCCAACTGTATTCTGGGCTGCTTCAACAGGAACACTGCCAATAGGTCAAGGGAGGTGATTCAGCCCCTCTACTCTGCTTTTGTGCACACTACCTGGAGTGCTGCATACTACCTGGAGTGCTGCATCCAGTTCTGCTGTCCCCAACAGAAAAAGGACATGGAACTGCTGGAGCAAGTCCAAAAATAAAATTTGCAATCTTTGTTACAGTATTGTGGCCTGAATATTGCGGGGGTTTTACCACTTAAAATTTTGCACAAATCTATACTCATTCTTCTAGAACATTTCTTTTACTAGACAAAAGTATAGAACAATATATTCACATCTCAGATGCAAGGGGATTGTTGGAGTTTCTGTCTGTGACTGTTGTTACATGTCAGTGAATGAATTCAACAAGTGAGCATGGAACAATGAAAAATAACTGTATCCTGGGAAACTAACTAGGGATATGCATACTATTAAAAGTTAAAATATTAATAGCCTTATTGTGTTCCAATAATCATTGAAAGGGTTTAGCTAATGACTCTCAAGACTCTAAGGCAGTTATTGTCTCTTTAAATTGAGTACAATTTGTTGAAGAAGTAAGAAATAATAAGGATGAGCAAGAGAACACAAAGACTGGAAACGATACAGGGACAAAGTGGAAAGATAATCTAATAATTAAGACTTTCATTTACAAGCAATAAGGTGAATCTTGCACTTGTATCTTCTATGAGCTCTGGGACAAATTATCGCCCATAGCACTCGTCTCAGCAAATGCTATCTGTAGTCATAATCAATACAGGGAAAGAGGGGCTGAGCTTATCAGAACGCTTGAGCAGATGTTTATGGTCCCTAGATGTATCCATTTGGCTGTAGAAACCACCCCATGATTAGTGATGGCTAGGTAAAGCAGCTGGGTGTCTCTCCCGGAAAGCAGATCCAGTACTAAGTGTAGCAGATAAAAAGACAGGTTAGGATAGTAGGCAGAGTTCAGACAATTAATTAAATATAGCAATACAGGCACATAAACTTAGGACCTGGAGTGCAACAGACTTCAGGCAGCACAATCTGAGAAGTAAAGCTAATGCTTCTAAGACCCAAGGCAAAAATTGGAATACCCAGCAGTTTGGTATCCCATGGGGGAGAGGAAAAGAATCAGTAACCACAGAGTGGTAACCAGTATTATTAACAGTAAATCCTTCTTAATGTCAACAGAGTAAGACTTCTAGACAAAAGTTTCGTCTAAAAGAGGATAGAAGAAAATATAAACGCGAGGATTAGGATGTTTTTCTTAATCCATACCAGAATGTCTGGTAAAAAAGGAGCAGAATTATCATTAAGTGAATCTAATGAAAAAAAAGTAACTCTCATCAGTGCAAACAGCTAATTGTATAATTTACACTAAAAAAAATGGGCTGTGAAAATGGAACTTTGAATTCTCCAACTTTTTCTTTTTTGTCCTCACAAGGATAGGTCTGCAAAACCATTAATATGGTTTTTTGCTTGCACAAGCTGCCTAAGAAACAAAATTTCTGACCTGCAAAACGTGTATAACATTTACAAATGGCTACAACCTAATTCAAACCATGAAAAGTTAAAACGTATTGGGTTTTGTTTAGTGGAACTGAAATTCCACAGTATTGCACTGAGTTTCCAAATTTCTCCAGCTGTTCATTAGTGAATTGCTTCCTTACAAGGTTTCTGCAAACCAGCACATTAGCTAAGTGAGCTCTATGAATTAGCAAGGGGAGCACTGGACAGTAGTTTCTAAAGCTGCTGATAGAATGTAGCTGCTGCCAGGAAAACTATTCTACCTTCTTGGGATGTTGATAGTCCAATGAGCCTGGCAGTGAGGTGGGCAGCGGCATCAGAAGGGAATTGCTCTGGCCATCTGGAAAACTCGGGAGGTGCTTAGTCAAACCTGCAGACCAGGAGAAAAAAGACAGCAGCTAAAGAAACCTTGAAACTTTCACCTGTGAGATGCATTTAACTAAATATTGGCCTACAAACCTGGTCAAGCTTGTGCCCTGACACCTGGATATGCTGCTGTCTGCCTCCCTGGGACCTCTGGATCTTTGCTCACCAGTGCTGTGGTCTTTTTGGCTGGTTCACAGGAAGAACAGCTGTGGTGGGCACAGGACTGGAGAGACAAACAACTCAACAGATGGGGAGCAGCAGAAATTTGTAAAATGAGTTGTAAGAGCCTAGGAAAATCACTCTAAATTTATTTGGAAGACTTAGGAAACAGAATGATTTGTTTTCTTGATTTCCATGTGAAATATGGATATGATTTAGTATTTCCCTGAAATATTGGATTTTTGTCAATATTTTTTACACAGCAGTAATCTCATGACCTATTCAAAGAAGTTAAACATTTGTGCTTGTTCCACATAAGTGGACAACAGGATAGCTCATACTTAATATTATTAGGCATTTTCTATTTATACATTTAAATTAAAGTGCCAATTTAGTCTTGCAAGAAAAACCAACTAAAAAATGCCAGCAAGTGTCATATAATTTGGGGCTGTAATGCCCAATTGAGAAATCCAACCCAGCCGTTAAAACTGTCAGCATCCATTCTCTTGACCTTTTAGTCCTGAATCCATGTTTTTTTTCCTTGACTCTGGAGATTTCTTGGACTGGGAAGAAGTTTTTTTCTTTCTATCATAAGAGATCACTCTCTAGGTTTGTGGCTAAGTTGAAAATCTACTTGTCTGATTTAACACTTAAAAATGTTATTGGTTTTTGTATTATTACTGACTAAAGTATTTGCTGCTCAGTTGAGGGTGGAAAATAGCTGCTCACCAATGGAACCTGGATTGATTTTCATTCATTAACTTTGAAAGGACATAAACATCCTGAACAATGTATTCATTCAAAATGTATCATTTCTCCTTATGTTTCAATCATGCTTTAACAATTGATCCTATTCTTCAAGAATAAGATAATGAATTAGAACTCTACTAAAAAAATGCATTGAAACTGCTTTTCAGCAGATTATTTAGCCCTACTAAAATGAAAACATTTTAAGGATTTACACTTAGACACAACACAATCTTCCATGTCCATATATTTATGCACACATATATGTGTATATGTATGGAAAAATGAAATCCAGCTTCATAGTTTCTATTTGGTGGGATTAGCATGAACTGTAATTTACAATAATTTTATGTACACACACACACACACATTTTATAATTTTGAATTTATCTTCTAAAATATTTTTCAAATCCTTGTATGGAGAATTCACACAATTGTTTTTCTGATAAAATACACACACATCCTACAAAGCATTTTACTGTTTATCAACAGATATTTGAATGCCACCACAATTTTTTGAATTCTTAAAATGATTGGTTTTGCATCTGTCATATGACTTGCATCAGTAGAGAAATTTCCAAATACAGCAAACAACAGGTAGTGAAGTATTTCAGATACTTACCGGAGGATGGGGAGTTCCACAAAGTGAAAACTATCAAAACCATCCCACATCTTATGGCTTCTTCAACCCTTAGAATTTTGGCACCCTATTATGTTCTTCTTTTGTTGACCATAAACTAACTTCTGATTAGATATCTGCTCTTCAGGGAATTGATTTTTTTTCAAAAAAGAAAAAATCCAAAACCCAGCAAAACTCTTTTTTGTTGCACGTTGTTTAATCAGAATTATTTTTTGGTTAGGTAGCTGAGGAAGCAGGGTTGAAGAAATCAGATCCATCCCCACTTGTACTCTGGAGTTTTATGAAAGTCTCAAGAGATGGAAACATTATTTCCTTGCTTTGCAGATATGTAGAATTGCTTTTAGAAAACAGAAAACTAAATATAGGGAACTTCTACATACATTAGGCCAAAACACTTACAGAAAGTTCATGCTGTTTCTTTGTACCTTCTACACACCTAAATGCTTTCAAGCACAGCTCACAAAAAAAAAAAAATCTATATGCTTGTATGCTGAATCATGCAATAGTGTGCAATGAAATTATTAAATCATTCTAGATTTCAACTATAGTTTGATGCCTTATCACATAGAAAGAACAATTTTGCGAAAGTAATTAATTGATTCAGAAACCCAGAACTTCTTTTTCAGGATGCTAGGATGGTCACAGATACAAATCACTTTTGGAAAGTGATTAGGCAAAATCGTGGGTGAAAGCTGAATTCAATCATTCTTATATAATACAGGTATGAAATTCCTGAAATTAAAGCTGCCAAAGGCAGGGAGAGAGGGAAATTGCAGCAACAGAGCAGTGAAGATTTGTTCTACTCTTTTGGCTTCTTGTTTGGAAGTTTCTGACACAGAAGCTCTGTTTCTGACACAGCTTAACTGTGTCAGAAAAAGAGCTTCAGGATTATTTTAACTGGAAGCTTTGCTTTTACACTGTAGTGGTAACAGTGTACTGAGAAATGATCAGCCTGGAGGAGCTCCCTTTTTGTTGATGGTATTGAGGCACTTCAAAAATACGAATCACCCATCTGAATATTTTATGGTTTAGTTTTTCAACATTTCTTACCTGTGCTAGAGTATATGGCTCATTTGACAAAGATGAGAGGTAGAGATTATGTGACCTGAGCTGTGCTCAGGCATTAGCATTGTTTTGACAACTCTGCAGAAGATGTTACAGCACATAAAAGCTCTAAAATTTATTGGCAACTGAAGAGAAAAGGTGCTATGACCTGTCAGCAGATGATGGCTCCTAACCCATTCTACTAAATCTTGTAGCTCGGCAACTGACAGTTGAAGTTTTCTGTTGATTTTTATGAAAAATGTTGCACTTTCGGAATTCATCCATTACTTATCCCTGAAGTAGCAAAAACCTTGCAGTGTACTTCTGTGCCGTCTATCTTCTTCTATAAATATCTCTACAGGAAGACTATGTGTGTATGAAGAAATAAATGATAAATACAAATGAAGAAAGTGAAATGAAAGATCTTTAAAATTCTTCACGTACTATTCTTCAAAGTAAACTTTTGGATTTTGAGACGTTAATAGTAATATGAGCTGTCTTCACAGACTTTTCCACATCTGAATCTTTCTTTTAAAGAAATTAGGATATTGAATGCAAGTCAACTTACAGCTTCATGAAACTCTAACTCATTGACTTTCCAGACTAAAATTGTTTGTTCAGGCAGCAAAGTCTTGCCTTATTTCTACACTTCTGCAGAAAGATGCTGTTTCTTCTTCAGAAGAGATCTCAGTGTTTTGTCTTATTTTATGAAGTAATAGAGCATGAAATAATTTATGTCTGGGGAAGACTTTCCTGTCTGGATCTGTTGTCTCAGGATAGGATGGCTGTAGGATCAACCTCCATTCCTTCCTAAAAATGGGAAGGAATTTTCCAGTACCTAAAAAAAAATGCAAATGGGACAAAAAAGGCTACTCTAATGGCTATTTTTAAAATGCTCTCTGTGATTATGTATTATCTACATCTTCATTCTTCATAAGTGCATTTGCATACCCTACTTAATTTCTGTGTCAAAATTTGTAAGCATTATATCAATTTTCACACACAAGAGTACTTTTTATATTCAATAAGATGAAGATAAAAAATAAAATTCCAGATTAGTGAAAAGAAAGACACAAATAGCAAACAGTTCTGAATTCTTCCTTATTTTCTTCAAAGCTATGATTCATGAGGCTGACAAACACTCCTGTCTTCTTCTTAGGTATTTTTTTATTTTTCTGGCCTTTCTAGACTTTTGACTAAGATTTCTTTCAAGTACAAAAATATAAGATAAAAATACTTAAATTAGAACAGTTCTGAATTGTTGTGTTTAGTTTTCTCTGGAAAAAAATAATAAAAAAATTCTCCTGTATAAGGTTTAAGTAGGTAGTTGGAAACTTTCCAAAGAAAATGTTATTTTTTTAGAATACACTGAATTATCAAAATGTTGAATTCCATGGGAGCCTCTCAATCAGAGAGACTTTGCCTGTAGGAGACAATTTCTTCTTAGAATTATAAATTAGGCAAGTAACTCAGTATTCAGGGATCATCTATAATATTTGTCACACACAATCAAGAGTCTCTTGTGAAACTCAAGCTACAGTTTCATAACCCCCCCCCACCACCTTCAGAAGACCAGCTAAGATGTGCTGAAGGCATAGAGTCTTGCTCGTTTCCTATTTCTTACAGTATCTGACAATAAACAAATATGCTTCAGAGCAAACACTTCAGTTTGATCTCTCCAAGGCTAGATACATGAGACTTTGATTTGTGTGTTTCCCTTCCGATATGAATGGTAAATTTTTGAGATGTTTTTACCCTCTAATTTAATCAGATGTAATAATTTAAACAGTCCTAATATTCTCAGTCTCTCTCTTCAGTGCTTCATAGCTCTCTCCAAAATTTAAAAATAAATTCTGAGATTCTTGAAACAGGTTTGGATATTAGGGAAACTAAACTATCCTCCTTTAATCTCAGTGGCTTGTATTTTAAAATATTGATTTGAAAATCTTTCAAAAACTTTGCAAGAATGAGTAAACCTAAAAAAAGTCCTTGCTATTTGTGTGTGTAAGACTTCAGAATTGTTTTCTGCAGTATTTTTATTCTCCTTTTTTTTGGGTTTTGGTATTTTTTGGATAGAAAATGCAATAATATTATTTTTATTTTTCTAATTAACCTAAATAGATTAACCTTTAGACTCAGAGCCATTATGTAAAATCACAGAATCATAGAGCCACAAAATAGTGACGCTGGAAGGGACATCTGAAGGTCATCCTCCTGTCTAAGTCCTCTTTTAAAGCAAGACCATGTAGAGTTGATTGTCCAGGATCATGTCCAGATGGCTTTTGAATACCTCAAAGAAGGGAAACTCCACAACACCCCTCATTAATGTGTGCCAGAGATCAGTTACTGTCACTGTGATGTTCAGATGGAACCTCCGGTGTTTCAGTTAATGCTCTTTGCTGTCACTGAACACAACCGAAAAATGTCTGGCTCCACCTTTTTTGCATCCCTCCTCCAAATATTTATAAGGTTCTCCCTCCAAATCTTCTCCAGGCTGAACAGTCCCAACTTTCTCAGTCTTTCATCATTTGAGACATGCTGCAGTACCTTAGTCATCTTAGTGGTTGGATTCTCTCCTATGGGCCTGTCTTGTACTGAGGAGCCAAGAACTGGGCACAGCACCCCGGGTGTGACCTCCCTGTGCTGAGAAGATGGAAAGGATCACCTCACTGAACCCACTGGCAAGACTTTTCCTAATGGAGACCAGGATCCCATGAGTCATCTTGGCTGCAAGGGCACTTCACTTGCTCACATTCAATGTGACGTTCACTGGGACTTTGAGGTTTTTTTCTGACAATCTGCTTTCCATACAACTGCTACCCAGCATATATTGGTGTATAGGGATGTTCCTCCCCAGGTGCAGGACTTCTTTCCCAGCTCAAAATTCACAAAGTCTTAGATTCAAAAAAATTCTCAAGGAGTTTAGATTCAAAATTAACAAAGAGTTTAGGAGAAAAAAAAAAAAAAAAAAAAAAAGACAAATCAAGTATCTTTTCCTGAATTTTCCAAATAATGAAGAGACATGAATCAGAAACATCACCTGGGAAACCGATCATATGTTAAGCCTGGATAGATTGGGAAAGCCAGGGACAAAAGCCTAAGAGAAGTGTTCACCAAAAAGAAGTGTCCCTAGAAAGAGGGGACCTAGAAAAAAAGTGGTGAAGCTACTGGCTAGAGAAAAGATCCTGAAGGTGGAAAAAATGTGTGAAATTGGGCAAGATGCATATAGATGAATAGAGAGGGAAGATGGGGGAATCTGGATGGTAACACCTGAGACTGGTGGCTCCAAGGAGGGACAATCCAAGCAAAATACAACACAGCTTTGGGACTTTAAATTGTCACTTATATTTGAAATAATTTTTTAATGCAAAATTGAATAACATGAAAAAAAGGATAAAATAGTTTAAATTACCCTTAATAGCTGGTATGCTACTGAAATTCAGCAAATAAGCATTTAACCAATAATAATATAAAAAGCAGTGTTTATTTCCCTATCTTTACTTGATCCATCCAGGAAATGACTATTTCATAAAGCAGGAGATTTGTTTAAAAAATAATGGCAAATGTAATTAAAATTCATTATTATGATCATTGATGACAGTAACCTGATGTGACCCAACAAATAGTTTTGTTGTTTTCTTTTAATGATAACTACTAAGTAATCTAATGGTGTTGTAACCATTCACTGTCTGAAGACATCTAAAAAATGTGGCTTTTTTGGCTTCTTGGGCTTCAGAGACCATGGCTACCTTGGTCTTTTATTGCAGCACCATGTTAGACTTGATAATATTTGTCTCTGGCAGATCTATAGCATAACAGGTGCTGTCAGCCTTCCTAAGAAGAGAGCTCTAGAAAAATAAAATCCTCAGTGCTATTATGCAAATAAGTTATACTTCCAGATGAAATCATTGAATCATGAATGATTTAGTTTGGAAAAGACCTTTGACATCGTCAAGCCCCACCATTAACCCAGCGTCGCCAAGTCCACCACTGAACATCTTTACATACCTCCAGGGATGGTGACTCAGCCACTTCCCTTGGCAGCCTGTTCTAGGGCTTGGCAACTCTTTCAGTGAAGAATTTTTTCCTAATGTCCAATCTTAACCTCCACTGGGTGCAACTTGAGGCCATTTTCTCTTGTCCTAGAGGTTGCCAAGAGTTTTGTACCAGTTTAGGTACAAAGAACAGAAAATACGTTCCTTGGAATGATGCAGTGTACCTTAAGGATCTCTTATCAAAATATCTAAATACTCTCTAAAACACATCTAACCAGTTAACATGACATAATACCTGGTGTTACTCTGCATTTCTTCTTTTTTCAGCAAATAAATGCAGTCTGGCAGGTTAACAGGCTATTCTACTTTTCCTGTGTTCTGTATTTGGAAAGACTACAGCTGAGAACTCCAAAATCTTCCTGGAAGGTCTGTCACACAGAAAACAAAAAAAAAAATCCAACCTTTTATATTCAGTAAATGGTATCTCTTTTTTTCAATTATTATACATCTGTCAATCATATGTTTAGTTCTAACTTATAGTACAACAGTTATTGATTTCAAAACGTGTATTAATATCATATCCAATCTTAACATTTAAACCCCTGTTATTTCCATTGACTGTCCTTCCTGTAGAGCAGTCTAAAATGGCTTTATATACATTATCTCTAATCTTCCTTCCCTCATTCATTTACTTCTCTGTTTATAAGAAACACTAGAAGTCTTTTCTGCACTCATATGAATGTATAATCTCATCACTAGCTACGCTATATGGTTGACAATGACTGACAGAATTTGTTTTTAAGTTTTACAATATATCTGTTATAGATTAGTATCTGAAAATATTTTCAAGATGATTAGAAGTAAATGATTGTAGTAGAATATCTAAGTTATTTAAAGATTTCTGTTTAACATCTTTTAATTCTTCTGAGATTATATTTTTGTTTTTAATAGAGATATCTTCATAGTGTAGTCAGTTGAAATGAAGTGACATTTTGGTGTGAAGTGACTGGTTTTAAAGCAGGCTGGTTTGGTAGTCTTGGAGCACCAAATCTCCCACATCAACAACAAAAAGCTCAACATTTTCCACAACGCTCTGTCAAAATTATAATCTCTTCATTTTTCAGAGCCTGCCAGTAAAAATGCCAATTTTACTCCTATATTGCAACAGACAATTAAGCAAGAAGACTCTCGAGCTGTAAATTGATACTGATAAGCAGAGGACATATTTTGAAGTTGAAGGATAAAATATTTCAATCTGAATTGGTCCATCTGAATACAGTGCAAAGCCCATGTAAGCCATACATATCCAGAGGTTTCCATCTAGCAAAGCAAACTCACCCATGGAATGTGACATTCCTTAGCTTGCATTACAATTCATTACAACAAGGAATGTGCCACCTGGGTGGTTGAATATGCTACTAGGATATGCAGGCCACACAACTCTTACAGACTATATTCTTGGATTAGTGCTCAAATAAATCCAATCATGCTTTTCCATGCTGGAACCTCCATAATGCCATAATAGGCACATTTCCCACAACACGTATTAATTGCAGAAATACTGCTATTCATGTGATTGCTTTTCCATTTGCATTAGATATACTTCTGAAATTGCATGCTACACCTGGCTTTCCAGGACACCTTGAGTGAATTTCACTCACAATAAGGGAGATACTATAATGAAAAATTGGAGGGGAAGGATGGCAAGATCTAAAAGGTTGTGTCTGTGCAGATGCTTATGCCAGTTTCAGATCTCCAAAAACTTTGTTGTCTCAAGAAATTGGGTGCACTGTCCCTTTACAGTTCTATCTTCTTTTGGTAGAAAACTCAAGCATACAGAAAAACACACAAACAAAGCCACAAATAAAAAACTAAAAGGAGAATTAGTGCTCCATTTCTCCGGTGGTATGAAGAAAAACATATTAGGGTCTATTATACAGAACTGCTATTCCATAAAGTAGTTTTGCTCCACTTGTTTCCTGGCTTGTTTCTTATTCCCTGTGTAGATTTGGAGACACTTATGATGTTAGTAACACTCCAAAAATAATTACCTGGTTTGATAAATTTGGTCAAAAGTTTTTCAGCTTTAGAAGAAATATACTAAGACACAGTTTTCAAGAGTCAAAGTGAAATTTTGTTTTGTGTACGCAAGCATTCACCTGTATAAAAGAGGTCAGCCCAAGTAATTCCAATTGATATCCTAGGTATTAGAAAATTCAGATGAATCATTCTAAACTATGAAAAAAAAATGATTCTAACTTTGCCAAGAATAGGTTGTTCTTATTACCAGCACCAAGCTGACATTGTTTCCAGATTGTTTGGGGTTTTTTCCTTCCTATTCACCTAAAAGCTCATTCAGCCAAAGAGTTTCTTTGACTTATTGAAGCACTACAAGAAAGAAAACCAAAAACCACTGGGAAATTGGTAAACATAAAGGAAAGTTTCAGAACATAGGTATAAAACCACTTTTGAATTTCCATGATTTTCATGGTCTGATACTTGAAATAATTTATTGCATATTAACAAAACCAAGTGCTGTGTGTTGACACTGACAAAATGCAGGCACCCATGAAAGCTGTTCACTCACTTCCCTCTGCAGCTGGGCAGAAGAAAAAAAAAATAGTGAATTTAATGTTGATGGGTATGGGATTCGGCTGTCTGTCTCTGCCCCCACACACGCTCAGGATGGTTCTTGCACGCTGGACTTCAAAAGATGAGTCTGGACACTAGGTTTTTTCGGTCTTCAGAATTGTTTATTATTTCTTATCTAAAAAGTCCCTTCTCTGCCCGAAGGATCTGACCAGCACGGCAGCCAAAGGCACTCTGCCCACCCCCAAGGCGGCCGCATCTTTTATAACAAAAACTACGTATATCATATTTACCTTTTGTCCCCAATACCTATCATCTTCGTCACTAAGTACACCCTCACCCTAGACCAATCCCCAAATGCCAACACTACTGCAGAAGATAGAAGACAGGAAGAAGAAAGAAGAGCCTGGTGGCACGCCCTGATTCCTCCATCTTGTCTCAATAACCTCCCTGTACCAAAACCCCAAAATTTGTGACTCACCCTATAATATCTTCCCTTCACCATTTACACCCGAGTGATTCTCACAGGTTCCATTTCCTCATACATCGGTGGCACATCCCTAGATGGATCAAAATCAAGCCACCAAGTGCTTTTGGCAACATTCCAGGACTCCCGAGCCCCCCAAGGGTTCTCTCGGTAGCTCTGGACATCAGGAGTGATGTGCTGAGCTCCCACAGATGGGTTGAGATAAGAACCAGGAGACATCACTCATCAAATACTGTCAAGGGCAAAATAGACTCAACTTAGAAATACAAAGGGAATTTATAACACTAACAAAATCAGAGCAGGATAATGAGAAGTAAAATAAAACCTTGAAAACACCTTCCCTCCACCTCTCCCTCCTTCCAGCTGTACCTCCTACAGTCCAGTTCAGTGCAGTCCAAGGAGGCAGGGAATGGGGGTTATGATAATTTCATCACTCAAGGCTTCTCCTGCTGCTCAGAGAGAGGAATCCTTCCCTTGCTGCACTGTGAGGTCCCTCCCACAGGAGAGAGTTCTCTGTGAACTTCACCAATGTGAGTTCATCTCACAAGCAACAGTTCTGCTCAAACAGCTCAGTGTGGGCCATTCTGGGAGGCAATCCTCCAAGGACAGGCTGCTCCAACAGGACCTCTCTCTCCATGAGTGTCCTACAGGGTCACAGCCTCTTCCAGGCATCCACCTGCGCTGGTGTGGGGCTTCCCCACGGGCTGCAGGTATATCCCATCCGATCTCCTGCATCCCCCGTGGATCCCACAGACTGTGGGAGGATCTCTGCATCCCCCGTGGATCCCATGGGCTGCAGGGGCACAGGTGCTTCACCGTGGTCTGCACCACAGCCTGCAGAGGACTCTAAGCTCCAGTGCCTGGAGCACCTCCTGCGCCTCCTTCTCCACTGACCTTGGTTTCTGCATAGTTGTCCTTCTCACATGTTCTCACTCCACTCCACTCGTCTCTGGCTGAGATTAAAACTGGGCAACAACTTTTTGTTTTTCTTTCTTCTTAAATCTGTTATCGCAGAGATTTTACTACCATTTCTAATTGGCCTAGTCTTAGCCAGTGCCACGTCCATCTTTGGAGTCTCCAAGGATTGTCTCTGCTGGACATGCTGGAAGCTTCTAGTAGCTTCTCACAGAAGCTACCCCTGTAGCACCCCCACTACCAAAACCAATAGACAGAATAAAATGTCACTTGCAATAATAAATTAAATTTGTTTCTCTTAATGTTGGCGAACTCCATTTGAAGCCGTCTAGTACTAAGCTTTTATTATGCTTGCATTACAGCTGCAAGCAAACAAAAATGAACACTTTTTTTTTCCTCTCTCTCTCTTTTTTCTTTAATTTTTTCCTATGTCTGACCACTCAAAGAATATTCAGAATACAGGGCATATTCTGACACAGCTTGAATTTTTTCCTTTGGCTATTCATGCACTTTTAAGACATGGGTATTTCTTTTTATAGAGTTTAACATTTCTTGTGTTTGAATTCATGTTGTTTTAACTTTTCTTTCCTTTTTTCAGTCTCTATAAATTGCAATTCTTCAGGTCTTCCTCATAATGTGATTCATCACCAATGAGAGAGCAAGAGATTCTTAGTATCTATGAAATTCACCTTTTACCCATCTACACATTCTCATCAGAATTTTGCTAATTTTTAAAAAGAGGAACATTCTCCAATGAACTCCAGGAGATTTCTGGCTAGGTTTAATGAGTCTATTAGTCACATTTCCTAAAAATAATTCTTATTATCTTAGTTCTAATGAAGCAATTAAAAACTATTCTTATAGAGAAAAGTAAAGAAATTAATAACTGTCTGAAAGTATACTGGATTTCCATGGCAAGGTTTTGGTAGTGGGTGAGATAAAAGTTGGTTTTTGCGAGAAGCTACTGGAAGATTCCCTTATGTACAGCAGAGCCAATGCCGGTTGACTCCACGACAGATCTGCTGTTGGTCAAGGATGACCCCGACAGTGGTGGTGGTGGAGCCCCTGGGACAGAGCGTCTGGAGACAGAGAATATTTGAGAGAAACAACTCTGCAGAGACCAAGATCCATGAGAAAGGAGGGGGATGAGGTTCCCCAGGCCCTGAGCAGGGATTCCCCTCCAGCCCAATGCACACACCGTAGAGCAGCAGCTGTGGCACTGCAGCCCTTGGATGTCTGCAGTGAAGCAGAGAACCACCTGCAGCCCCTGGAGAACCTCACACCACAGCAGAAGGATGTTCCCAGAGGAGGTTGTGAACCTGTAGGAAGCATACTTTGGTGCAGGCTCCTGGCAGGACCTGTGGCCCTGTGGGGGACTCATGCTGAAGCAGTTCATAAACAAATCAGCCCATAGGAATTGCTGACGTTGGAGAAGCTCATAAAGGATGGTCTCCCATGGGTGAGGCTCTGTACAGAACAAGAGAATAGAGGAAAAGTATTAGTATAATTTGCTTGAAGCCAGTTAAAGAATCTTTCTCAAGATAAAAATAATCCATCTAATTGCTACAGCCAGTTTACTTCAGGAACAAAGCTTCTGACAGGAAAAAACTAAAGTAATATCATAGGGTTTGCTGCTGTTTCTCTGATACTGTGGATTAAGCACTAGAGAGAAATATCTTCTTGTTTGTACACTTCAGTGAGTGTGTGGGGAGTGCTGAGGGTTTTTTATTCCCTTAAGTGTGTCTTTAACCTCTGTTTCACTGACGTTCTAGTCCTTCAGCCACACTGAGTCAAATTAAATCTAGAATATAATAGAAAGCTTTATATTTATATTTTGTGAAATGAAAAACTTAAAACTATTAAAAACATAAACAGTCGTTATTAAACTCAAGTGTATTTTACTATTTGCAGCATAATGAGAAAGAGGGCTTTTAAAACAAAAACCCCAGATTATACAGAGGTGGCCCAATAATTAAAACATCTTCATTTTGCTAATGCTAAATGGAAGCATATCTAAAAAAATATTGATGAGTAAGAGCAAATGTATTTCATGGCATCACAGAGCCATCAAGGTTGAAAGAGACCTGCAAGATCATCAAGTCCAACCATCCATCCAGCACAACCACTAGAAACCCAGCAGTATCACCCTAAACCAGTAAACCAGATGACTCAGAGTCGGACCCAGACACCTCTTAAACATCTCCAGGGATGGTGGCTCCACCATCTCTCTGGGCAACCTATTCCAATGCCTGAGCACCCTAACAGTGAAATATTTTTTCTGATATCTACTCTGAATCTCCCCTGTCTCAGCTTAAGATCATTTCCTCTGGTCCTGTCACTGAAGACACAGCAGAAGAGACCAGCCCTCACCTTGCTACAACAAGACACAGCAGAAGAGACCAGCCCTCACCTCACTACACTCTCCTTTCAGGTACTTGTAGAGCATAATGAGGTTTTTCCTGAGTGTCCTCTACTCTAGACCAATGAACCCAGCTCCATCAGCTCATATGACATTTCCTAGACCCATCACAAACCTTGTAACATTTTTCTGGACACACTCCAGCACCTCAATGTCCTTTTTAAACTGAGGGTCACAAAACTGAACACAGCACTCCAGGTGCATGTCCCCACTAGTGCTGATTACAGGGGATGATCACTTCCCTGGTACTACTGGCTGCACTATTCCTGATAGAGGATGCCATTGGCCAAGATGCCATTGGACTTCTTGGCCACCCAGACACACTGCTGGCTCATGTACAGCTTCATGTTCCATTACCTTTTGCCTTATATGCATTGGGCACATAACTTTGAGGAAATATGCAAAACAATTTGCTATAATATAATTTTCCATATTTTTCTATTTACTTTTAAACAGGTTTTGTATTAAACAGGTTTTGTAGATCATTTCAGCTTACATGCAAAATCTTTACAGGTTTTGTAGATCATTTCAGCTTACATGCAAAATCTTTAAGTTGAAACATTGTAGTGAAACCTTTGACACCTATTCAAAGTTTCAACGTATGGTATGAGAATAAATTATGAATGTGTATCAGTGTCTTGGTTTGGAAAGAAAGATGCCTGCTAAGGAAGGCAGGAGCCTCCCTTGAAATGGAAAATGTAAACCCCTCCCGCTCTGAATTGCTATGAATTTTAAATTAAAGGACTCTCAGGCAAAAAAAAAAAAAAAATGGGAGCAAGAAATAACAGTTCTTTAATAAGGAAGAAAGTAAAAAGATAAAATAAACAATGCAGTAAACTAAAACAACACTGACAGAATCAGAGCACAACCTGACACCTTGTTGGTCAGGGTGTTGGTAGCAGTCCAATTGGAAATGTGGCTGCAGTCCTCCTGGAGTGTCAGGTGTGGTTCTTTTGGGGCAGGGATCCTGTAGAAAAGGGTGTAGTCTTCCTCTGAAAAGCCAGTGGAAGAAGAGAGAGCTGTTCCTCTGGGAAATCCAGTGGAGAAGGTGTGCTGATGTTCCAGAATCTCCAGATTATATCTCTGGTAGGAATGCTTGGCTCTCCCCTCTGGGCAGAGCATCTCACAATGGGACACTATAGCTCTTATCAGTCATGCAGTGACATTCAATAGCCTGTTATCAGCAGATGTCCCCTCAGAGGGAGGAGTGATTGTGGAAGAGATAAGGAAAACTGCCCAATTAACAGAAGACAACTGCCATATAGATGGCAAATAGAATACAGTTTGCTTGGCAATCCAGGACTACCTCCAGTGAGGTAGGGGGCTAAGGAAAAGAATGATGAAGACTCACCATCTCTTATCTTCCAGAAATGCAATGGTCCACCACACATTTAAATTCTTGTCCGTTCCACATCCTATATTGGACACTTCAGGCCAGTAGTCAAGTGAGGCTGTTGTATTTTCAAAAAAAACATGATGGATGGCTGACAAACAATTCCATTTGAACCAGATATAGAATGATGTATATTTATTTTTTTGTGCTGTTCAAGAAGTGTTTTAGCTTACTGGCTTATCATTAAACCAACCATGATTTAATTTCTCTTCCAAGGTGAATTTGAAAACTGAAATTAGGAATGAAAACTTTGACAGCTTTTGCCTACAATATTTATTAATTCAAATATTCAAATTATGGGGGGAGAGGAGTATATTATTTTATTCTAATATTTCTTATGCATAAAATCTAATACAGAGCTGGGACTCTGTTTCTGATTTCACAGGTTTTTACATTTGAAATGCTGAGAAGTTCAACAAGTCTTATAGAGACTTGTAAAGTTTAACATGTTGCAAGAGAAAGTAGGTTACTCCTCATCCAGAATAGGATGGACATATACATGGACATCTTTTAAAACGCATATTTAATGAATAAATCAAACTGAATTTTACCCTGAAATCCTCATATAGCAGAAATAAGTCATCTAGTTTTCTTTAATTTTGCCAGAACTTTTAGAAACCTAAGGACTTAATGACAGTTTTGGTATAATTATCTTAATTAGTATATAGACAAAGCTGTAAGGAAACTCCAAATTATTAAACAGTCCCATATTACCCAATGGTACTTTATAATAACACACTGTAAAACTGGAATATAGTAAAATGTCATACAGTAAAATGTTTTTCATCCCCATAACTCAGAATCTGCAGCTGAAGTTAGAGAGTTCCTGCTATAGGGTTTCTCAGGTTTTATACTTAATCCAGTAAGCATTTTTTTTTTTTTTAAACTTGAAATTTATTGGTAAAATGGCCATGTTTGACATACCTGAACATTTCTATACCTGTTTATCAACTGCTGTCTTTTACCTGCACAAACAACATACAAGAGTCGCTGAAGGACTGAGGAAATTCAATACTCTAATTTATAGTTAAATATTATATTTGGAAAAGTGTTGAGAAAAGTAGTTGATAAAGGTTTCAGATGTCTATAAGATATTGAAACTCACGATGGTTCAAGGAATTTTTTCAGAGTTGGGTGATCTAATTTCATTTTCTTCTCCAGTGTTGCTGCATTGAGTGCTTCAGTTCAGTTTATTTCTAATCTTAACAGTTTTGGGCTTTTTTTTCCTGAAAACTCTGTCAGGATTTGATAGATTTTTATGACAACAGAAGATGAGGATATTCAATTTTTAGCTATGTTCCGTACTTTCAACCTCAGATTCAAGATGTCTGTGTGGGAGATATACTTGACAAGGAAGCTATGAATGCCTAGTTTTTTGAATGGAAGGCTATATTCTGTTTTAGAATTATTGTAATTTTTTGGCTGTTATTAATTTTCCTTTCTAGTGCAGAAATAAAATGATAAAATTAAAGTTGTAACATAGGAGGAAGTGCATAGGAAATCTTTTCAAATATGTATACTAAATCCTAGAGCCATGGTAACTAAGCCTCTTAGTCTAATCTTTCCCTACTAAGTAGTATTCCCCAAAACAACTGTTGCTCAGTAAAAAAGGCAATGTTAAATATAGAGGTGCATAGCTTTGTTTGCATGTTGACAATACTTCTTAAACCCAAATTTAGTCAGCCATGCATCTATCCCATCTCTTATTTATTTCTTTATGGCAAGATACAGAGTTATTAGTGTCAGTAGAAGTGATTACAAGCATAGTTAAATAATTGATCTCAGATATCTAAAGAATTTTTTCCTTCATTTGAGAAGGGTTTCTCTACTTTTGTTTACACTGCTCTCAAAGTAGAACAGCAAAAAAATTTGTTTCTGAAGACGATTGTTAAAGAATTTACACAATTAAACCCAGTATGAAAGAAAATAAATCAACACTATCCTTCTGTTACAGTTTTAATATTGGTTATCTTTTTTGTATTTTTTTTAATATTAGGGTTATCTAATATTATCTAAGCTATTATCTAATCTATTTAAGCATTATCTAATCTAACACTTGAGAGTTACAAAATTATATGCGAAACCTCTCATCTTTCATATAACATGCACCACAAAAAAGGTATATTAAACACAAATAAACTTTGTACTTGGTAACTGCCAATTTTAATATATACTCAATCAAGTTATAAATAATACTATTAAATTTTTAATCTTTTAAAATATTATTGATTGGGAAAAATTTGGTTTTTTTATGTTACTGTCTTTGATTACAAAATCCTTTTTTTTTTGTAGTAGGACATAAATTAATGATCATACTGTCTGTATGAGGTGATAGTACCATGTAGTTATTTTAAAAACATGGTTAATAAAATCACCAGACAAAGTAATTTAGCGGTAGGGTATTGTGTTCTTGGTTAATCTGTTTTTGGTTTCCTGCTGTCATATCGATAGTGTACAGGTGATTGTTACATTATTTCTTTCACAGAATTTATTGGGGACAAATGTCTCTTCTGATGCAAATACAGAAAGAACAGAATTTCTTACAAGCGTATTTTCCAACAGAAAAAGTTGGATAATACGCTTGTATTACTGAGTTCCCCATACATAAGGAGATTTGAATATTTCTTTTTTTCTAGATTCAAGTACAAGTACTCTTCTCATTAGTTAAAGTTAAAATGTGGTGTGAAAGATGGTATGTCTGGTTGTGAGAACTTCCTTGAGGATCTGAAATGAAGTCAGAAATCTTAGGCTGAATTTTCCCAAAGTCTTACTTATTTTTTGCCTTTCGTGGTTTGGATAAAAAGAGCAGTAACTCTGTCTTTTTCATCTATATTTTAATCACTGAAAGTAAATTCAGTAAATAATATTGTGCTATTCTTAGAACTAGTTTGTCTTGAGTTCTCATTAATGTTTCCTTTTTCTCTCATTTATGTTCTTGTTATTTATGTATTTATTTTAAATTTGAGATGGTAGGATTCCATGGAGTGCATTTGCCATCACTTTGGAATATGTTCATTAGTGCACAGCTGTGATATTTTATTCTAAGAGTTCATTTTCACTTTTTATTCTTTCATAGAACATAGGGACTATTTATTTTTATGTAACTTGGTTGTGTATATAGGACAAAACTTTCTTTTTCTTTATTCAAATTTGGTTTTCTTTTTTGGCAATTTGATTTGACTTGTGGCTAAAGCATGTTTTCCTGCTTAGCTGTCAACTGTGCTTTGCTTATTCCTTCTTCTGCATTAGCCTGACCTTAGAAACTATTCTACTTACTTTTACCCTCACACATGAAAACTATAATACCATTATTTATTCTTTAAAGCCTTGCACACTGACAGTGGAGATTTAACCATTAAGATAGGAAAAAGAAAATAAAATTAATATTTCTCCAGTTCCCCAAAAATGTAAGCTTATAGAAATCATTTTGCAGAATTAAGGTGGTATGATTCTAGCACGTGATCTACTATGATGTTTCATGTAAAACTAACATTTCAACAGGGTTTTAAAGCTTTTTTACTTTACTTTTTAAATAAAGCTATCATGTGTATATGTCTGTTAGTAACAATTCTATTCCCACTGCTGAGTCACATGATGAAAACTGCACAGTATGAAATACTTAATGAAAAACATATTACTTCAAATTTCAAGAAAAGGTCATTAGGTTTATTTGAAGGAATGAAGATACATGATTTTCTTTCAATATGTTCTCACCTTGCCCTTTAAATGACATCAGAGAAGAAAAGTAAGATTCTTCTTCAGAAGAATATCGTTAAAGTCTGTAAATGGATCTTACCTTCCACTTGTAACATGTTTTAAATGAGGAAGACTGCAACACCAGCAGATTTTCTGCTTTTATTTTCAATGAATAGTAATAACCCAGTGGACCTAATTCTGTCTCTATTTATACAGCTGCAACTTTTTGTATGTAAAAACATATAAATCAAAAGGACAAGCTATATTCAACCTCAGTTTGGAACACAACCAAATACAGAGATGAAAAATAACTTCTTCAAAACTCCACATCTCCTGTACTTGATATCTAAAATAGACAGACTAAAATAATTTCGTTTACTATTTCGCAATCTATGAAAGTAACACAAGTAATAATCTGTCATGGAGAGAATGACCTATTAGGATGTTCAAGAAGTATCAAATAGACCAAAAAGGGATAACTGTAATTACACACTACTACTTACATATTCTAATTTTGAATTTATTCCATAAGATGTTCCTCTTATTATGAAGGATCGTTCCAGATTGCAAGGCAAGATATATTCTATTACCATCTGTATGGCAGTTGTCTTGTGTCAAGTGGGTAATTCTCCTTATCTCTCTCCCTGAGTGATCACAATCACTCCTCCCTCGGCAGGGGCATCTGCTGATAACAAGCTCTTGAATGTCACTGCATGACTGATAAGAACTATAACATCCCATTGTGAGATGCTCTGCCCAGAGGGAGGAGCCAAGCATTGCTACCCAGATACAATCTGGAGATTCTGAAACACCAGCATGGCTTCCCACTGGATTCCCCAGAGGAACAGCAGCTGCTTCTACTTCCACGGATCTGTGGAGGAAGGATACCCCCTTTTTCTACAGGACCCCCTGCTCCAACAGAACCACACCTGACACCTCAGGAGAACTGCAGCCACTTTTCCAACTGGACTGCTACCAACACCCCTACCAACAGGGTGTCAGGTTGAGTTCTGACTCTGTCAGGGTTGTTCTAGTGTATTGCATTGTTTTATTTTATCTTTTTTTTTTTTTCCCTATTAAAGAACTGTGATTTCCTGCTCCCACATTTTTTGCCTGAGAGCCCCTTAATTTAAAATTCATAGCAATTTGGAAGGGTGGGGAAGGTTTGCATCCTCCATTTCAGAGGAGGCTCCTGTCTTGTTTATCAGGCACCTGTCTTTCCAAACCAAGACAAGGATGAAGAGAGAAAAGTTAAAATTTGATGTATTCAAAAAGAGTAAAGAATAAATATGCACAAAGTAGGAAACTAATCTTTCATTTTTTATTTTTAGTTCTTCAAATCATTTCAGGTATGGAGTAAGGTAAAACAATCTAAACCTTTAATGGAGGTTACTATTTTCTTAGATTCCAGATGAAAGGCACTAGGATGCCCACAGACTTCAGAGGTTTTAAGAAAAACTAAAAACCAACTCAGAACAAAACAAAAAGCAAACAACTCCAACTAATCTATCAGAAAAATGTATAATAAGACCTCCTGAAATATTTCACTTGATAGATTTATCTTTCCAAGTCTGTGCATTTCCATTAACTTACCTGAGGTTGCTTCAGACTGTTCTTGGCTGCAGTGCTAAGGTCTGAGCAAACCTGAGGGGGGACGGGGGGCTGCCTTCTTTCTTGTAGCAATACCTTGGTTCTCAGGGGAAGGAGGGATCAGCAAGTGTGGCATCATGTGTTTTTAAAATTGGTTATTCCCTTTGGAAACTTACAAAATTATTTGATCCTAGGTTCCCCCCATGTACTTCCCTCACAATGGTTTCTCCTATTTCCTTCCTTTTGGAGCTGCTCCCCCCCCCCCCCCCCCCCCCGTCTGTCACAGTAACCACCCCCCTTTATCTCGAAAATTCTCTGGGTCAACCATCCCTTATTCGATTATGATTTCCCTCCAGGGTTTCTCCCCTCCCCTGTGTGATTCTCAATGGCTTAGCTGTAACCCACGCTCCTCCCTGGGTCCTCGTTATTGGTTAGCTTTGTGTCTCCTCCCATCACACCCACTCCCTTTATCAGAGCCCCCCCCCCCCGAGACCTCCTCCCTGACACCCATCCCTAGCCCGGCCGGGGAAGATTAAAAGATCCTTGGTTTCCATACGGGTGTCCACTTCTCCTTCCTTTATCTTGGGACTTCGTAGCCACAATCCCACCTGTGCCACCCACGCCGCAGACGGTAACCACTACCCAGGGTTCCGGAGGGGACCCGGGAGTGGCACTTCGTGTGGCCACCTGCCAGATCCGGGAGTTCCTAGCCGGGCACCCGTACAGCTCCCGCGGCCTTGGAGAGAGGCTGCAAGCAAGCAGTGGTACTGAATGCTTTTCTACAGTTTCAGGGGTGGCTCTGTGTGCAAGATGCCACTCAGGAAAAATCTACTGCTTTGCTGACCTGAGAGCAAGACTGGGAGAATCCAGCCAGCATGACAAAGTGACAGACATCTTGCCAACTTCATAGAGTCTGTTATTAAACACAAGTTTTTATCTGTTTATTATATATGGCAGTAGTTAATTTTTAGTCTTCAGACTCATTCCTTTTTTATTAGGAATTTCTTTTATTGATGTGATTTATCAACTAAGACTTGTAATAAACATTTTCTTATTTGCATTATATGCTTGAATTGAAAAACTCTGAAATATGATCAGCCACTGAAATCAAATAAATATAGTCATATTGCAACATGATGCAAAATATAATTCAGTTGTTGATGGTAGGGGGAAGGTTGCTGTATTTTTCAGAAAAAACTCATTGGCAATGCATAAAAATTTGTCAGTAGTTTAAGATTATAAATGAAGTATGTTGTTAGATAAAATAATAGGAAAATCCTCCTGTGTTTCAGAAGGTTCCACCTGAATATGAGAAAGAACTTCTTTATTGTGCAAGTGACCACACACTGGAAGAAATTTTTCAGAGAGGTTGTGGATCTTTCTTGCTTTCTCTCATTCGAGGGATTCAAGATCTGTCTGGACAAAATCCTGTGGAATGTATTCTGGGAGAGGTTGGACCTGATGATCTACTCCGGTCTCTCCCAATTTTAACCATTCTGATTTGCTTCTACAGAAAGGCACATTTTGATCCAAATTCTCTGAGACCATTTCCATAAGATTTTTTCATTCTTAGTAAATTTTTTTTCAGGTTTATGTCAAAATAAATAATTAGTTTTAATTACTTTTTGTAAAAAAAGCTGCTCTATTTTCGTTTGTGTCCTCTCAGATCCAGAGTCTTTAAGTGAAAATAAGAATGGATAGGAGAATGTCTCACAATTTAACAATTTACATCCAGATTAGTCTGTATAATCATCTCTTCCTTTACTTCATATTTTGTGTTGACACCTAAAGATATTCTGCATGTTTTTCAGGGCAGCCATCCATTCTAATCCTTCATTTTAAGCTAGTAAGTTCTTTTTATCCATTATTTTTATTACCATAAAATTTCTTTCTCAGATCTGTGTTTTCTCACTATAACAACAAGAAAAAAAAATATTACCTCCTCCAAGCTTATCCTATCAGATTTAACATGGAATTGTTGAGATTCCATAAATTATTATAAACAGACTGAGCATTATTTATAGCTCATAATTCTTCTGTCTGTCCAAAGAACAGTCAGCTTCAGATCCAATTCTATGGCATTGATCAACATTAGCCAATTAGATACAACAAAATCAAAAAAGAAAAAGATAAAAAATCAGTATCAAATAGAACACTACTTTTTTATCCTGTATTATAAAGACACAGAAGTAAAAATGCTCATTAAATTTTTGAAGAAATTGTTTGGTTGAGTTTTCTTTCTTTGTTTTTTTTTTGTTTTTTTTTTTTTGTGGCTTTTTTTTTTTTTTGCTAATTGAAATCTAATTTTGCAGGAATATCAATATTCCCCAACAGAATATATCTTTATGTTTGAGATGTTTTTTAATAGAATGAAGAGAGAAAACTGAAAACAGGAAATGGCTGTTTATATATATAAGATATATTTTGATATTAAGATATATTTTGGATGAAGAAATATTAAGATATATTTTGGATGAACATGAAATACAAACTGTTTAGAGACAGGTGAAAAATTACCTCAGCGCAAATAGAGCTGATGTAAATTTTCACTTTTGATTGATGAAAAGCTCAAGTAATCTTTATTCAGTTCTAAACTGGAAGTCATTTAAGTCTGTCTGCTCTGCCAATTTTATCTGGCCACAAAATTAGCTATCAGGAAACAAGCAATAGTAACAACTCTTACAGGTACTCCTGGGCTGCCTGTGTTAAACGTATTAATCCATGGCTGCTGAAATGTTTTCACCTGAACAGATTGCTGCTTTAATTTCTGTTATTACTATATTATAAAATGAGTTGTCTGTTTTCTGAGCCAAGCATAATCTGTTTGTTTAAAGTGTGACTAAGCTAACATTTCTAAGGATGTTAAACTTAATTAGTGTTGTTATATTACTGACATAGATAACATATCTTCTTTATCTAATTTCCTCTGAGTTATTTAGAGAACATTGAAAATAATAAATCTTCTTGTTTACTTTGTTTCCTGTTCTTTCTATCAACTACACAGCAAGAAGAAAAGACATCACTTTTTGATCTGGAATGCTCAAGAAAAATATGTCAATTATTTTTGAGGAAAATATAATGTTTATTCAGCTGTTTTAAGATACTTCATGTTACTGAAATAGACATTGCTCTATATGAAGTACAGTATTGCCATGATACAGAATTCTAGTATTTTCAAATAGAATGTGATTCAATTACACTATCTATGAAAGCATGATATATGCACAGAAAATCAATCTCTTTATGTTTGCATGAATACTCCTGTTATTTTAGAGCAGTCTGTTACTTATTCTGCTTCTCTTAGGACCACTCATAATCATATCATCAAATCTTATTTAAGATTAAATTCTGTAATTTTTAATAATTTTAAAACTCTGTCCATATCTTGGGATAAAAATTTGCTTGGCATGAGCCTTTTAGTTTATTGTTTCCAGGAAGGTTTATTCGAATTTTTTGCATAGTGCTTAAATTTAAATTATAGATTAGATTGCTTACTTTCACACACATAAAAATGCAAATCAACCAGAGATGGTAGGAAACTTTGCCACCTCCAAATTTATGATAAATTACTTTAGAAGTAAAAGGGATTTTTTATTTTTTTATGTTTAAAAGGAAGAAAGAAATATTTTGGCTACAAACCCCTATACCTATTTCTGCTAAAAGTTCTATTATTCTTTTTACCTAAATCATTCAGAAGAGAAAGGGATTCGTGAGTATTGAAATTTGCTGGTATAGCATGTTTCAGAAGAACCAAAACACAAGATCTGGAAGAACTTCCTGATATTGAGAGACAGGTGAATCAATTAAAAAAAAAAAAAAGCATTAAAAAAAGCATTTTGTAGGGAAGGGGAGGGGAATAGGGCAATCCCACAAACTCACTATTCCCTATTTTTCAACAAAGTAATTGTGCATATGCACAAAGATAGTTCCTAAACTATTATTAGTTCGAAAAAAATTAGCACTTCAGAATCACAGCTGTCTGAATATATATATATAGTCAAACATTGCTGAAGATCAAAAAGAGAAAAATATTACTATAAATTAATTGGAAATTAACTGTGAATAAAATAAACTATGTAAATCTACGTAACTCACCCACACCTCAAGATTTAAAATTTTTTTTGGCCTTGTGTTCTTGAAAGGAGGTAACAGCATTGATTTGTAGAAATAATTAAAGAAAGAAAAAAATAAATGATTTGAAATGTGAAATAACTGCAATGTAAAAATAAACTAATAAGCTGTAAAGAATTTTTTTAAAAATTAGGTAAAGGTTAAGCTACACATCAAAAAAAATCATTTTTATGGAGAGAGTGAATAGAGAAATGATTACTCTTTGACAAAAAAAAATGTCAGGCACCCTGTGGAATAATCAAACAAAAAAAAATTATTCACACAGTACATAATTAAAGAAGCAGATTCAGGCTTAGAATCTCTTATTGAAGCCTGAAATTTTGATTAGGCCACTGATTAGACCAATTCATAGAAAGTAGGTATATCAATTCATCATTCCAGGATGCCTGCAATCTCCTGTTGAAGAAGATTGTGAGACAATGGAGTGTGTGCCAGCGAGCGCCAACTACCACCCTACTTAAATTGGTTTTTATATTTTCCCAGGCACCTGGTAACACTTAAATTCTTATAGTTTTCCTTGGAGACAAGGTAGTCCTAGACATTTAAAATAATGTAGAATGTGTCCTAAGTTGCACATAGTCTTGAATCCTTGGAAATTATTTATAAAATACGTTTCTACCCAGCTCAACTGAACTGGTTTTCAAAGATGGATCCTACACTGGGAACACTGGGATTCTCCCTCATTAAAACTTTAAAAGATGCATTCACAGAAAAACTTTTCAGAAATGTTTTTCCCTGGGCTAAGCATGGATAATAGGTGTGCATGTGCCAGTGTTGAGTTTGATACGAAGGATCTCCTCAAAGCAGAAAACATCCAACTACAGCTGGTCTCATTGTTCAGACTTGGTGGGGGAGTTACTTGCTCAGAAGCTACTTAGCTCCTTGACTACATTTTAGGGTGCATAATGTAAATTTTGCTCAGTCAGGCACGAACTAGATCCTTCTATGGGTTTGGATGTTACAAGGCTTCAATACATTCAGTAATGGATTATTGTATGAATTAAGAATTATAGTGATTGATATTTGACCTTGTGTATTATTCCGGCTTCCTGCTGGGCTAGTTTGCCCCCGAGCAGGCAGCACGGGTCCGGATGGCTCAATCCTTTGGGGACAGACTGTCTGAGTACCCAAGCCGCTCTTAGCCGCAGGCAACCTTAGCAAGCTTAAGGGATATCAGCTCTTTAGTGATTTTCAGCTCTTTTATAATTTCAGCTCTTTGCTTGCTAAGGTGCTGTCCAGGCCGACTGAAAGGCAGACGCGAGAGAGGAGAAGGCAGCTCTGGAGTTCCACAGCAATGGCTTGATTGGGATCTGTGAAGGGTTCCAGCAACAGCTCTTCTGACCAGAATGGGCTAAAGCAGCCCCTTATATAGGGCTAGAGGGGATCAGAAATTGTGCAATAGCGGGGGTTAAGGAGAAGTGACCTATGGGGTCACAGAGAGATAAGCTAGGGTCTGAAAGGTGGAAGAGAGGGGCCTCTTTTGCTATTTCACCCTGACTTGGCATTTGAAGCCTCTTCCCTTCACGGGGCCCTAGCAAGCCCAGAGCTTGCTACAGAGTATCATAGTAAATTAGGTTTTTTTCTGAACTATGAAAGTTTTTAAATTTATAGAAGCGAAAAGAAAGTTAAAACATCATATAAGAGTAAGAGCTCAACATAAAAAGTAAAAAAAAAAAAAGTTTCTATGGCAGTAACAGCTGATCACCTCATACACACTTGTAATGTGTCTTATGGGATTTCACCTGTATTTCACATAGTAACCTCAAGTACTATAGCACTGCCAGTTTTCCTAGGCAACAAAATCTAAATGGCTTATTTTTTGGGGTTTTTAAGTAAAGATGACTAATTTCATTGTTAATAAACCACTGCCCTACCAGGAGAGAGGGTTTTGGAAGAGTCAATAGCCTAACTTCCATGTTGCTGTTTTTCATCCTGGGCGCTACTATGCTTTTGTAAAAACAATGATTTTGTGGAAAAAATGCCCTTGAAAGGTTAGAAGGTGGAAAATTACTACCTGCTTGCAATATCCAGCACAAATAGCTTGATTTCTTTGCAACGGCTTGGTCCACTTACCATCTGTTTATCTTACAAGCAAAGAGTTCAAGACAAAATCTGTAGCATACGTTGTCACTTTTGCATGAAATACCTATGTCCTTTTTTACTGTTAACAGCCAGAAAGATGCAGCATCATGTTCCTTCAAATTCCTCATCAAGTTTTTCCTGTGATGACCTTTAAAAGAGATCTTGACAAAGGTGAGATGATCTATATGCTCAGACTGCTTCCTGACATTCTGATAAATATTATCTCACTGTCCCACTGCAGTCCATTCTATTGTCTTTGTTATCCTCTCATAAACTCATTGCTAGAGCTCTTTTACATTATTATGTAACTGTCTTTGACAAAGTAGTTTCTGTTCAGATGGCCTTGTTTCCATAGTTATAAAGCAAAAACTAAATTTAGTCACCTTCAAAGTTTTACAAAAATAATCTGAACAGTGGAGTGCAGAGTTTTTCTAAAAAGAACCTGGCCAGCTAAAGGTGATCAGTTGTGGAAATAATTATCGTTATTTATTTATTATTATTTATATATCAGAAGAAGAAAGCCTCTTTCTTATAAAAAAATCTTAAACACAAAAAAGGAAATAACTGGTTTTGAACGTCATACCATTTACAAAAAATAATTAAAAGCAGTTCTGATGAGTGTCTCAATCAACCTCAATATTCAAGCTTGAGATCTGATATAAAAGTAAGTCTTCTGGGTTTATACTGTCAAAATGATTATGTAGATAGCTTTAGATATTTTGTTCCATTTTGTGTCCACTTTTCAAAGATTCTGCCAATAAAACTGCAAACCAAGAAGTTTAATGCCAAATGATCTTACATTGTTTTGCTAATAGTATCAAAGAAATTAATTACTTTCTTTCATTTTATGTGGAATGTTTTACCTTGGTTGGTTGCCAGGTGCCCACCAAGCCACTTTTGCACACCTTCACCTTCTGAGAGGCTGCATTATTGATGGTTAATGGCTCAAAACAATTGTGGAGGTTCCAGGGGGCTTTCCTGAGGCCAGGTTTGCATCCCTGAGGTATAAGAGGTAAATTTTTGGATGTGGTGGCAATTCCCACAAGACAGAAGGGGCCATCTTTGATACTGACAAGAAGCAAATCCTGCAGAGTGGGATGGCACCTTTTATCATGGTGGTTGTCCTCCCCTACACAAGTATTTAGATGTAAAATTCCTCCTCTTCCCTCCCAGGGGAAGGTTTGATGGGGCATAACTGACTTAACTGCTGATGTGAGAGGCAGCTCTAATGTCTTAAAAGCTATCAAAAAACAAAGTTCCTTAAAATGCCCTCGGGCTCTTTCCTGAGGCCTTCCACCAGAGGATTGCACATGATCCAAGAATCTATTGCAAAAGACTGCGCAAAACCCCCCTACCCTGACAGGAGATGCCAGGGCATTCCTACCTATCCTGAATGTGAAACAGGAAACCTCATTTTTTGCTAATGAAACTTATGGTAAAAAACCATTGAGAGTATTTGCATATTCCGCAGGTTTTACTCTAGGTATCTTTTTTTCCTTCAACAAGTTTCATATTGAAGTTTGAGACAATGTCTCAAAAATTACACAAAATTTGCTTAATAGGCAATCAAATTTCATTTGTTGGGAAAGTTAGTGTCCTGGTTTCATACACAGCTGGCTTGAAACATTTTAACCTCCAGTTAGTTTATGCATAGCTTATAATTCAGTCAAGGATTTAAACTGTTTTAGTAAGAAAGGAAATTTCTGTCCTTTTATTGCAAATTCTGGATATCTTGCTGATATGTGCACATGTATTTATATAATGATACATTCTTTGTCTCATAACATCTGAAAGCATCTGAGGCACTAATACATTTTACAGTAATGAATGTAATCCAAGTCATGCATTATTTTCCTTGTAGTGCTAGGTCATCCTGCTAGGTGAAACTTAACAATGCAAGTCCATTTTTATCAGCCTATTTCTATTCATTTTTATTCTTGTAATGTAGCAAGCTTCAACTGTTTCTCAAATGGGAGGAGAGAACTGTGTTCTCTTGAATTAGTTAGAAAATACACAAAAAGAAATACATTAAATTAACTCAAACATTACAGTACAAGTTTAACAATGAATAACATCCAAAACAATAATAGTTTGAAAGGCATCATTTACATGACATTTGCAGCTAAGGGTCTTCCAGGGCTATATAACCACTATGTGGAAAAATTGTCAATACAACTTATTTATAATACAAGTTGCATTATGCAATTGATCATATTTTTGAAAACCTGAAATACATTTCATTAAATATTTTTATCCTGTGATACATGAAAGGGTTGGTTTTAGGGGTTTTATGCAAATATTTGTAGCTCTGCATGTATACATGGGCATTTCTGTATCGATATTAAAATAAATAAAGCAGGTCATTTTTGCGAATTTCCTAAATGTTCATAATTAAGATTATACTGCATTTAGATAAACTGATCCATCACAGCCAGAGCTTTAAGTTGCCTTATTTTGCCCTAGGGAAAAATTTTATTTACCAAATTATTCATTTGTTTGAAGAAAGCAGGGAGAGAAGGAACACTTATTTACTCTCTTTTCCTACATACTGGAAGCACACAAAGATTCAACAAAGCTGTGCTGTCATAAAGCTAATAAATGGGGCTCCATGTTTTTTTGGCTTTCCTTTTTCTGTTCTGTTATTGACTGTAGTCCTTCAGTGTACCGAATTTGAATGTACCTCTGCAGTACACAGGGAGGTATAATGAAGGACTGCACTCATCCAGAGCTAAGTTAGTGTGAGGATGTCAGATGTGAGAACAGAGTATGTATGACAAAGCTGAGGAGCATGTTCTAAGATGTGGGAGAAGTTGAAAGCCCTTTACCACTGCTGCTCCATGTCTGCTACAGAGACCAGACACAAGTTTGATCCAAAATATTAGTAAAATAAATGCTGAGGCCAATATGGGGGACCAGTAATTTGAGTTTTTACTAAAATCTATTGGAAATCTTACAATTTTACAATGCAATATTTTCTCTAATGATAAATTTCCCAAAATTGCCAGGAGAATGATTTTTTAAATTAATGTCTTATCTCTAAGAACCACTGTATTTAAGTCGATCAACCCTTGGAGTATTTCCAAAAAGCAGTTTTGGAAATTATTTTTCAGGCTTCTGTTTTTGGAATGCAAGTTCAGTGTCCTTAATGAAGTTTGGTCCTTCCTACTTTCTCAGGGTAACCTTGGGAGGGAGATAATCTCTCAAAACAAGGTTTGTGTATGTCATCTTGTGGCAGAAATTTTATCTCTCTCTTGAATGTACCTGTATAATCCATCCATTCATGTAATTTAAAGAAGATCAACAGCCTCCCCACATTTAGATTTCTCAAAGTATCGCCCAGCTGCGGTGCTCCAAATATGGCACACATATACACTGTCATGAAAGCATTAACAGGTAGGGAGGGTGGAATAAAATATCTGTGTTTTTTTAATATTGTCATTTAGATTCATTCAAAGGAAAACAAATACAAAGCCCAGAGAAGTTCGCTTTAGTCATGGGATGAACTGTGGTAGTGCATCCTGGCCCCTAGGTCATGCTGTGATCTGAGAAGACACCCAATATTTAGTTAACATCATTCATTCCATCTATTCAATGTGTTTATATAACCTCCAACCTCAAGAAATTTTTCTTTTGTTTTAAAGACAAAAATTTTGCTTCACTATGTAAATCCTGTGGTCTTTCCACAAAAATATCACTCTGGCACATCATGCATGTTCTAGTAGTTTGAACTTTGAACTGGGTCACTGTTTTTGGAGGAATAATAATTTTTTCCATGAAAAAACTATCAATCTTAAAGCAAGAGTTTTAAAGGGTTTTCTTGTATACTTTAGGTTCACAATTAGGAACTGTTTGAACATAATTGACTTAGGGAAATTAATTTAATTCATTGCCAATCAAATTGGAGTAGGATAATGAGAAGTAAAAACAAAACTCAAAACACCTTCCTCCTATTCCTCTACTGATTATCTCTACCTCTTCCCCTCTTTATCTAGAGGGGAAAGGGATTGTCTTTGCCTCTCGTTCCTCCTCACTCTCTTCCCCTGCTACAGTGCTGGTGTTCCATCCACAGGAGACAATCTTTCATGAATTTCTCCAAATGGGTCCTTCTGACAGACTTCACAAACCTGTGCTCCAGCACAGGGCCCCTAGGGGGTCACAAGTCCTGGCAGCACACCTGCTCTAGAGTGGGCTTCCCAGGGGTCCCAGACTCCTTCAGGAATATCTACCTGCTCCAGTGTGGGGCTCCCCAGGGGCTGCAGGTGCATCTGTACTTGCTGTGGACATCCATGGGCTGCAAAAGGACAAGTTTCCTTACCATGGTCTTCTCCATGGGCTGCAGGGGATCTCTGCTCCAGCCCTGGGAGACCCTCTTTCATGTTGGAAGAGCTGTTTCTCTCCACAGTCTCACTCCCCAGTTCGGCTGCAGTGGTACCAGTTCTGTTTGTACAGGGGTTTTAATTCTTATATATATGTGACCCCAGAGGCACTACCACCAACACTGATCAGCTTCACCTTGGAGAGTGGCAGATTAGTCTTGGAGCCAGCTGACATTGGGTCTACTGGACATGGGGAAAACTTCCAGCAGTTTCCACAGAGGTCAACCCTTGTAGCCCCCTCCTTCGACCAAACCCTTACTACTCAAACAATCAATTGTGTATTTTTTCTGCAATTACAAATAAATGCAGTGGAAAATAGCTTTCTGGGAGATATCAATTTAAATTCTGAAGTAACATTGGAAACAATGCAAAGCTAGAAATTTGAAACTGAGAATTATAAAATTAGTATGAATAAAAGGCAAAATTTGCATTTAGCTGCCTCTTTGGCTCTGCGATTTAGATGTTTATTTTTCTATACACATTTTTGCTATGTTTACTTTAAAATTGAGCATGTAAAATATGAGCAGTGTTTCTTGTCTTCTTACTCAGCAGTTGAAGGAAAAATTACTTTGTGTTAAATCAGACTTTTTTACTTCCATGTTTTTTGCTGAAAGAGAAGGCTAAACCATCTCCATTAATGACCCAGTCCTTTTGATAAGTTTGTTTTGTAAAAGATGACTACTACTTCAGGACAAAAGCAGGAAATAAAAGTAGAAAATTAGGAATGACAAGAGAATTAACCTTTAATCCAAAGTACAGCAAATCTGTGGAATGAAGTCTCAACTATCTCTGAAGAAAATGGAATTCAAATTGAAATATATAATGCATAATGCCATATACTATGAAGCCAGAATTTCTGGAGTTCAATTATCAGCAAGAACAGAGATATAAGCAAACCTTGTAGACTATCCGAGATTTGTGTTGTGATTTTAAGAGTTGGCTTACTTTGCAATTCCTGTTGTTGAAGCAGAAGAAGGAGTCAGAAGACTTAACTTTGAAAATGCTACTTAAATGTGATATTTATGTTTTTATCAATGAGCCTTTGCCATTCTGTTGGCTATTCTTTTGCCACTGACATTCTGGTTTTTTGTAGTTTTTGTTTTTTAAATATGCTCCATATTAACTTAGAGATATTTCCTGAACATTTTTATCTTAGATTCAGGGCCAGTACAGGGGTTACAATATGCTTTTGCTACAAAAATATAACTCCTATTCATTAACTCATCTGCTAGCAAAATCTAGAGTCAGTAGAAGTCCATCTATTCTTTGTTCAGATGCAATGGTTCTTTGAAGACTGTAGCCTCAGCCAATGCTAATTTGTTTCTAGAATTACTATTTATTTAGTACAGATAAAATAGCTTGGAAATTACAGAAAAATTTCCATGGTGTGGTAGGATGCATTCAGTTAGAAGACACCTAATTTCATATACTCATTCAACACATATATATATATATTATTATTAATATATTCATAATTGTGTTATTTTTGTCTGCAAATTATGTCAATTAAAAATTTTGCGGAAAACAATGTTCCTAATTCTAGATAATCCTGCATTGCTTTCTAGTAATGGAAATGCCTCTTTCTTACCTTGGGTTGAATCACTGTGAGCTCCTATTTATGCATTGTGTGACAGGAAAGATGTAAACTTGAAAAAAATTTGAATGTTAGCATTTCTGACAAGGTGGCCACTTCTTTTCCAGTAAAGTAAATAATTGTTTTTTCCCCTTGACATGATGAAAATTCTGAATGCACATATGTACAGGCGCACATCATACTGTGCCACTTAATGGTTACAGCCTGCAAACTTGCATGTTAAGAATACTTTTATAGTCACACTTAGATTCTACTGCTGGACTTTAAAAAATATCAAGTATTCATTGCAGAAAGTAACTCACTTTAACTGAGACTGGCTAATCATTGTGTCAATTAGGAATGAATTCAAATCTATCTCAGACTCTCAGTGAATACTCATTTTCAACTAAGCACTATAAACTCTTCTGGGTAATGAAACTGTTTATTTAAATAACATGAAAGAATAAATGGAATTCAGAATGTAAATAAAATGGAGCAGGAGAATCAAACCTAGTGTTGGATAATATGTCTCTTCAGTTCTGAAGAGACACAAGATGCATATTATTGAACCACTTCCTTACTGTAGCAAATGCCTTATCAACCCTAAAATCACAAGCCAAACAAGATTAAAATGAGAAATGTTTACTATTTATTGAAGGTCCTCCAGGTGCATTTATTGCAGAATGCACGCGGGATGTAGGGTTTTGACATTTTTATGTTTAGCAAATTAGCATGATTGACAAGAATCCCCAATTAGAAGTACAGTCAGTGAAGTAATTCCCTCTCTTGGTTCAGCCCCCTACTGACACTGCCCCCCCTAGCTCCTAGCCCCATGTTGTTTATGTCTAAATACATGGGAAAGTAGAATACTCTTGGTTCACTGAATAAGCAGGATTAGAATAGGATTCCAGGAATGCATTTGCCTAAAAAAATACTGGAGTTAGCTAAGAAACTATATAACTACACAATCACAATTTGCAGAGCTATCAATATATGAAAAATAAATAAAAAGCAAAAATCTCTTGGCATCACAGACATCTTTGGGAAAGCAGCCAACTATTTTTACTCTTTTTTCTTTCTCTATTAATACCACTAAAGCCATTTGCAAATGTTCAGTGTTTTATGGACTTCATGTAGAGATAAATCATAACATCAGAGTGTTGTGCTAAAGAAAAAAAATCAGGAGATTTTAAGAAATAAATCATGAACCACTCAGCCTTGCTTCCCAAAACAGCTGTCTTAATGTTGCTGTAGTTGACATCCATTTACTATGTCAACTCTCAGGATTCAGTGCATTTTATATAAATAATAGATAATAATGAATACAAATTATTGTGACATCTTAATGTGTGGAAAGTTAATATTTTAGAAGTAGGAATGTACTATGTAGTAATGGTGAGAAGCTATTTTCAAATATAAAATTAAATTTAGAGAAAAATTAAGCTTTCACCCCCTGTAATACATGTGTCATAATGAGAGTATCCAATACTCTTTCTTCTAAATATTAGGTTAACAAGAACTAGGAAGGTTTCCATAGTGTGTAGGATTTTTCTCTTTCTGAGTAAGATTCATCCCTACTCCCTAGCCACTAGACAACTTCTGTTTCAGTTTCTTCTGTCTGCTGGAATGTCTATAAAACTGTTAAGCATGAATTTTACTCTAAGGAGCTTGAGATCATATCTTGTTGATTAAAATATTCATCTGGAATATAGAAAGCCAAATTTATACCAGCAATTCTCTTAAGGTCTGGTAAGTCTTTGACTCTGAAAGAAGGACTCATCATTAATTGACATTTCTAGGATGTTTTATCCTCGTTGCAAATTCTGCTTGTATCAGATAAATTTACTGCATTTTTTCCCCTGCACTTTATAATATTCTGAAACTCTTATTGCCTTAATGCTTCATGTATTCTAAATCTAACCACATTATAAGTAGTTGTGGTAAAAACCTCCTTAGGGAGTTTACCAGATGTGGTCTTCCGCATTTAAGTCAGACAATCTGCCCAAAGGAATATGGAAACATGTTCTTGTGGTTTATCTTGACAGAAGATTATCTCTCTCCACAATTCTCAAGAGAAACTTACAGCATTTAAAAGATCATGCCTAAAAAAAGACAGGCTGTTGCAGTGCTTTTAGGGAGCTGATGATTTACACACACATGTGAACAGGTCTCTCCATCTACCACCAGATTCCATTGTCTCTGTGGCAGTTGGACTGACATTCTGGTGGTGGTCCCTGTTTTCCAGGTGCCTCATTCCAAGAGACCTACTCACACCCCTGGCTCCCAGGCCATGTCACCTTTTTGCTGAATTACCTCCCTGATCTCTGGTAGCAATCACAGCCTGACTTCTGCACCCACACTCACTCCAGCTGCTGGCACCTTGGACACACAACAGGCTGGTTCCTCTCCAAGCCCCATAAATGCTCAAGTGCATAGGAAAGAGACTTGTCTCAGGAAATGAGTTAAAAATGGTGTTTAATTGGAAAACAGAACAGACTGTACTAACCAGGGCAGGGCACAGTCAGACAAGCATTCTGGCCAGCACACTGTTTACAGATGGCCAGGCCTTTTTTTATCCCCTTGTGCCTTTATTATCCCACATTTGTTCCTTCACATGATTTCTTTATGCCGTGGTGAAAGAAATGCAGTAATTAGTTTACTTGCAGACTATTTATTATGACACCTTAATGCACAATAATTGTACATAGTATCTAAAACATATATCTCAGCTAAAAATCTAACAGGTTTTCACAAAATAAAAACAGGAAAATGAATATAACGTATTGTTCTTGACTTGCCAGTCTTAGTATTTTTGCAAAAGCAGTATTTGCATGGAATATTGTTTAGAGATGATGGCTGGAAAAAGACTTAAATATTTGGTCATTACAACCATTTTCAGTGAAGATTGAACGAGAAATTAGACTGTAACAGTAAATTAGGGTAGGAACTCCATTAATCTGTTCTGGTCAGCAATGTATCTAAACTAGAAGGAGGACCCAAGAAAAGTCAGCCTCACCTCCACCCCTGGAAAGGTGATGGAAGAGGTCATTCTGGAGGTTATCACAACACATGTAATAGAAAATGAGGTCATCAGGAGTAGTCAACATGGATTACTTAAAGGGAAATCATGCTTGACTGATCTGATATAATATTCCACCTTTTTAAACTAAAAAATATGCATTTCAAATGTTCCTTGGTAATTTTCTATAAAGCAATTATACTTAAAAGACTTGATACATTTCTTGTGAGGGGGTTAACTTTAATTATTTTATATATTTTTTCATGGTGAAAATTCATAGTATATTTACAATGAAAAGCTATGTTCTTGCAAAAATAAACTCATTGGCAATTCTTTAAAAAGCAGCAGCAAAGGATACTGTGTATTCAAATGTACAAAGATTCATAATGGTTTCGACAAAGGTAAAAAAATATTACTCTTAAATATATTGAAAGGAAGGAAGGAAAATATGTTGGGAAAATATGCAGGGACTTAAAGAAACATTTGCTCCTGACTTTTAGGGGCAAGTTTTAAAAAACAAGACTGTAAAATTAATGGCAATTCATTCCTAGAGGTTGTAGCTAATTGAACAGAGGAACAAATAGCTTAGCTTTAGTACAGAGGAGGTAGGTGATCAGAAATCTTGAAGAGAGATGGACAGACTTGCAGATGAGTGAGGACTTGCATATTGTCACAGGATGACAAGCCTGAAACTTGAATCCTTAATTTTTACTACCAGTAAGAGCTTTTACATTGCATGAGCACTGTGCACTTTCTGATTCCTCCTGAGCATCTCCTGAAAAATTCCAGATTGTCATAACACTGTATAAGACCCAATATGAGATCACAATGAGATCACAAATTTCAAAATGTACAGCTATAAAACTGCTAGTGGATTTTGAAAACCATCTTCCCTTGCTTATACTGTTTAAATATACAATGTATATTGTGCAAATTAGACAAGAGAGTAGGCTTTTTATCTTTTTGGTTTTTGAAAAATCAGTACAATGACAGAGATTTATAATCTTTTGAGGAAAGTGATGCATGAAATAAAACAAGTTTTACTGAATTAATTATACCCTTCCCATTTATCCATTTTGTCATTTTATGTGTACATGTATTGAAGCTGATTGAGCATACATATATATATAAATGATAATACCAGTATTCTACTCTCCTTTTGGTTTTTGTTCTAATTTTTTTCCCTGTGAAATGTAATTCAACGGAAAATTGCAGAATACCAGGTGCAAGATTTTCTGAAAAGTCTCTTGCCAAGTCATCCTGAAATTTTGCCTCTTAGATAAAGGTCAAGGACAGAAGGAAGCAATAAGTATGCAGTGTGAAAGCAATCAGTGCTTGCATTCATTTAAAAGCAGGACACCTTTAAAAAACCATTAATAGTAGCATTTTGTCACAAAATCAATGGGTCTGATTCTCTTTTCACTAGCACAAATATAAATTGGGAGTAAATCCAAGTTTATGACTGAAGTTTTATTTACATAAGTGTCAATGTATGATGAGCCTAGATGACAAAATTATAAACTGGTTTCTGTTTGCATAACTCCAGTATCACTCTTATGAAAATAAGAGTGCATGTAAAAGTGCATGTATATGCTTATGCAGGGTTAAATTCTACATTCATTTTTTTTTAATCTGTATCCAAAAATAAATCCATTTCTGAAAGCACGTATTTCACTCATTATGCCATTTCAAAAATATTTAAATTTTTCTGAAGTTTAAATTTTTCTACAGGAATTTCTATATTTATAATATAAAAGTATAGTTTGTCAGAGTTTGGGTATATTCTAGCTCTGCATTTTTTAATAGCATGATTATAACAATGTACCAAATTTACAATCAGTTGATGAATACAAACCAAAGTCTCACTGAAGAAAAGTGATTTTGCCCTTTAAAACGTTGTGCTTTAACCTGGTGCTCCTTCTGTGTGATAGCCTTTTTTCCCATTTCAAGATCAGGCTTGTGTAAATAAAGTTGCAAGGGCTATGCTCTCAGACCACGACAAGAAATTATTGTTTAGTGATGCACATCTCATGGATTTCTTTAGACATGGATTTCTAGAGACATACTGTGATAAATGCCATGCTCAAATATCCAAAAACAATGCTCCAGAGCTACATTGTTCTTAGTAGATGCCTCCAGGTCTGCAAAGTGTACTATATTGATAGACCTAGGGATGTTAGCTGTATTGAAATTGCTGTCTTAAAAAAACCACAAAATTTGACAAAACAGTCTTATTGACTTTCCTGACATCTGTACAGCTCACTGAGTAGGCATTGGTTTTGGCTTACAGTGAAACTTCTCATGTGAAACTCAGCCTGAAAAACAAAGCTGCTCACAATAACTTTTTTTCTTCTAAGCATAGAAACCAGCAGAGTAATGACAGTACTGAAAGAGAAATTAAAAAACAAGCAAACAAACAAACAAACCCACCAACCAACCAACCAACCAACCAACCAACCAACCAACCAACCAACCAACCAACCAACCAAAAAATCCCCTTAAAGTTTCCTGGTAGACCTGAACCAAAACTGTTCATATGTATCGTTGTGGTCAAATCAGCTATTACAAGAAAACAAGCACACAAACAAATAAGCAATTTAGTAAATTGAAAACAGTAACAACAAAATGATCCCCCTTTTAAAAATTATTTTGCTTATTGTTTGATATATTAAATACAAGATAGACCTGCAGTCACTCTCTTTTACAGAAGAAGCTGTCACTCAGAGATGAGGGAAAGGCTTCACACCATCTAACTTCAAAAGACAAGTGCAGGCAGGGAATGAGAACAGACGTACTGTAACACTGTCTGGAATTGACAATATCTCTGCTGACTGTAGAGGGAGCTGAAAGAGGTGAAAATTTAAAATTATACATCTCACTTGGAAACCAAAAATAATTGTTATGCTCAGCATCATTAGTTGTGATACTACCTCATCATGGTTGGGCAAGACGCACTCATTATACCAGAACATATATGATGACATTCCATACAAAAGCAGTTATGACTAGGCCAGGGTGCTAAATGAATCATGAAAGACATGTTTAAAATGCTACAAATACGGTTATATGGTTATATTTCATAATACAGTTCTGTAACACATTAATCTTTTATATGGTCGGGTTTTACATAAATGACTGAAGTTTAATGTGAAACAATTGCTCCTTTTAAGTTAACTTGAAACATACCACATCAGTGAGTACAATTTTTAGCTTTTCATCTTAATCCAAAACTAAGCATTTTGAAGTATCAGGTGATTGGGGGTTTCTTTATTTTTTGTTAGGTTTTCTTTATTATTTTTCTTGTGGAACTGGGGGTGTGAGACATCAGAATCAGAAATCCAAGACTTTATACTGTTGTAAATAATTTTTATCTTAATTAAATTTTAACTTAAAATGTGTTTTTATGGCCAGTGTGGTCAGCCTAAATATGTATTAAAACACTAGAGAGTCATTGTACATATATTTCCTTACTTCAAAAAAATGTTTATCTTTAGATTATGTATTGCAAAAAGTAGAATTTCTTATAGATGGTCTCCTGAACCTCAAGCAAAGTCATGCAAGCTTATAAATATTCTTTGTCCTGTTGAAGTCAGCATTAAAGTTAAGTATATCTGAGTTTCTCTGCAGGAATGATGTTTTGGGAATTATCTCGAAATATCCTTTGTGCTAGTGGTCCATTGCATTGACCTGAAGTGCCACTGACCTGACTGAGTCTCAGGGAGATGCAGAGTTTCAGCTGCACTGAGCTCATTACAGAGCTGTAGGGTAGGAACTCCCGTTGCTTTCCAAAAGCTCACATTGCCTTCAGTGGGGCCAGAACATTTTTCCCCAAGTACAGGGTATTCAAGTGAAAACAAAAAAGAGAGTAAAGACTCTAAAACTTAATCTAAGGATAAGTTTCACTGACAAAAATATTTTAAACAATTCTGTATTTTAAACAATTTACATTGAAACTTAGAAGATTTGTATTTTAATTTGATTAGGTGTGGTACATCAGCATATATTTTAAATGGGGAAAAATATCATACTCTCAATATTTCCAGGTTTTGTGTAATTTTACTTAATTTGCAAAGCAAATATGGTTATAGATTACTTCTTGATTTTCTTTTGTGCTTCCACTGCTTTTTAAAATCTGAATTCCAAGTACCTTGCTTGCGCATAAAAGGCATTTTTAATATTAATATAATTCAATGATAATTTATTTTAAAGGTTAAATGTTACTGCTCACTGAGTTTTGGTAGGCTTCATGGGGTGGAACAAAACCCCACAGCATAAATTTAAAGAAAGATGAACTCTTATTTCGGTCTGTACACCATTATTCAATTTAATTCTGTTGCATTTAAGAAAACAGCAACACAAATCTAAAGGTGAGAGATATGATTCAGGTAAAATTAAAAAAATATTTTTCTTGTTCACTTGGTTTTCCTAAGTAGTAATTAAATTATTATTTGATATTAACTTTGGAGGTTTTTTTGTATAAAATAATATTTTAGGTTCTTTAGTAAGAATTTTCTCAATGGGTACTATTTCAAACATAGTTTATCTGACCCTGTTTGTGCAAAAAGGTTTTAGACCCTTTTAGGTGCAAATAGTTAGCTTGCATTTATCTTGCTACAATTATTTTTCTTTTATTTTCTTAGTGAGCAGGAATTTTGGAACATTTTACCATAGTGGTGATACACAAGTGAGATCCCACTACCAAAGTGGTGTTAATCACTGTCATACTGTCTAATGAATTGTAGCATTCAGATATTAAACTTTACAATTTTAAATTCACTGGAAGCTAATATACAAACAAGCAAAAAAAGGCATCCTTGGTCAGAAGAAACGAGTGTAATGACAGTTCTTACCTGCTGGTGTTGTCTGTTCCCATCAAAGCTTCTGCTTGATAAAGACCTTTACTTCTTGGTCTTTGCAGAACTTTAATTTGGCTCCTGTGACTTCTGAGCAGGGTTTCTATTTTCAGTTACCTATCATGTCTCACTTTTTTTCACAAGACTATATGGATAAATAATAAAAAATACATTTTTTGTTAAAAAGTAAAAGTAAGAGAAATATCTCACAATTATGAAATGCACAGAGCTTTCTCTTGGTGCTGATTAGCAAGAGAGTACCAAATCCTAAGAAGACACACTGAAGACTGGGACTGTTGCCAGTTCATTTTATGGTCATTTTACTGCCAGGAAAAAGTATCTGTCCATTTTATTTAAATTGAATAATTATGTCATAATTGTATGACATAAATGTCATAACATCTGACATACAACTGAAGACATTCTTAGTGATTTTGCTTACTACTCCTTCTATTCTTATATGGTCAATTTTGGCCAAAATATTAATTCTATATGCCAAAATAGGAAATTTCCATTCACTTCCAGCATAGCAGAGTTGCTACTCTGAACTTCAGTAGATCAAAGTTTAAGCTGTTGCTATTCAGGAAGCTATTTAACAGAGTATCCCAGGAGTATGCTTTTGAGGTCTCAGGAGTCCACAAATGCCGGTCAGTCTTTAAGAACCCCATTTAGAAGCACAGGAGCAGTCAGTTCCATTTTGTCATAAGTCAAACAAGCAGAGCTGAAGACCAGCTTGGCAGGCCAGGAAAGTCCTCTTGAACCTCAAGGGAATAAAGAAGCTGTATGATCCTGGGAAGCAAGGGATAAAAGGTAAGGCTTCACAGGAATAATACAGAGTTGTGGTTCATTTATGCAGGGAGAAGACATGAAAGACCAATCTAAGGGTCGAGATTGATCAGTGTTATGCCAGATGGCAAAAGTTTTGTTAAATATGCTATTAGCAAGATGTGGTCTAAAAAAATTGGATCTATACTTGATATTTTTCTATAATAAAGTCACACTTGGACATAGCAGCATGTGAAGTTTTTCTGGATTTTAGTAAGGCTTTTTAATACTGTCTCTGCCAGCATCCTTCTAGTCAGTTATCCAGCTAGAGGACGGGCTGGTACATGGTGCACTCTGAACTTAGGAGGAAGAAATGCTGAACCCAGGTATAAACTGGGACATTGACTGGGGAGCAGCCCTGAAGAGAGGGACCTGACAGTGCTGAATTCAGGACAGCAGGCTTAGTAGAAGTCAGCAGTGTGGCCTGGCAGCCCAGAGGGCAAAATGCATCCTGGAGTGTATCAAACACAGCATGACCAACTGAGCTAAAGGGGTGATTTGATGTTGGTGCTGCCTCAATTTGAAGTGAACGGGCTTTCCCTAGAAGTGGTCAGTCAAACTCCAAACTAGTCAGTGATTAAGAGCCATTTGGACAATACCATTGGTAATATTCCTTAAATTTTTTTAAAACCAGTCAGGTAGTTGGATTGGATCTTCCAGCTGAAAGTCCCTTCCAACTGGAAGGGTCTATTCTATTCTATTCTATTCTATTCTATTCTATTCTATTCTATTCTATTCTATTCTATTCTATTTTCATTTCCAGTCCAAATATGATCCAGGAAATTTTTATGGAGAGCTGATTCAGTTTTTCAGAAGATGCAAACTGCTCCTGATTCACAATTAGATTGCACATCTCAACCCTCTCACTTGTGTTGGATCAGACAAGAATGGGTGAGGAAGATGAGACAGAAGCTGCACTTGATACTCAGAGTTCCTTTCCAACTCTGCATACTCTCTGATACTAAGCTTCTTAATTCAACAGAAAACTAGTTTTAATTTATGACTTTCATAACAGGCCAGAGTAACTCTCCAGATGTCATGGCCTTTAAACTGTTTCAGGAGCGACAATAAAAATTAGCAAACAGCAGTAGGTAAAAGACAGCAAAATGCCCTTTTCAGCAGCAGATTATGCTAGAATAAATTACATATAACAGAACTTCTCTCAAAAGGTGTTTTTCAATCTAAAACTGAACTTCCTCTGTCACTCTTGGATTCTAACATCCCACTTGCAATGCTTTATACCTGAGAAAAGTCATCAGTCATCAGATCAGTTATCACCAACTGTGAGGATACATCTAGAACATGTCTGAACACTTTGCTGTCCTTTTCCAGTCCTTGTGGTGAGCTTCCTCATTTCATTTGCCGAATTCAAAATTCAATATTATTTCAGTCTTATCAGTCTGAAGATATAAGCAAGACACAGGGAAGAACACACAAGTTTGAGCATAGAGTATTTCTTTGGGTGTGAAACAGTAGTAAAGCAGACTCTTTAGCATAGCTGTTCAACAAAGTAAGTAATAAATTTTGGTAGTAATTTCAAGAAGCTAGAGAAAATTTCATGATTTCCTGCTAAAATATTGGGTCTTTGAAAATCAACAAATGTATAAGTTTTAAAAAAACCAATAAATATTCAAGGTCATTATATATAATCCCTTAGCAATGTTATTTACAATCTTGCAATGAAAATAATATGAGCATTATCTACAGAATAAACAGGCTGGAAAACCAAAAGCACAGACATCATATTAAGCTTATTGCTGCCTTTCATACATGTCGCTATCTCATGACAAAATTACTGTCATATAATTGGAAAATCTGGAATACAGTATAAGGGGAACGAAAAATGGAATTTCAAATTTTATGAATGTTACCAAACATTCTTAAATACCAGGCTGAAACTATCTTTCACTAGCTTCCAAACTGATGGTTGTGTTCCTGTCAAAATAACCCTCTGGAGATATCTTTACTTTTTAATTTAGTGGGACAAGGATATATATTCCAATAATAAGATTGGAATTGAATCTTACCCAGCATCTGACAGAATAGGACTTCATTTTAATTAGACACATCCTAACTGGCAGATGCAAGATTGGTCAGGATAAGAACAAAAAGCTGATGAACAGGATTATGAAAAACAAGTATACCTCAAATGTATACTTCATTGTAATGTGTACTTCAAATGTCGTGTTCAATGTTTTTATCCATCATCTGTCTTTTCTTATTTCAATTCTTCCCATACTACTCTTGTGAGTCCAACAGAATGGAATCAGGCTTTGGTCTCGAGAGTCCTACCTGACAAGGAAAACTGTTTACAAGGGGAAACATGCACGTTTTAGCCCCTCTAACTAATGTCAGGCTGCACAGACTGCCTGTTTATTTCACTACTGCTTTAATCCTCAGCTTATTTAGGGAAGTGATTCCTTAACTACAGCTTCTGACCTATCCAATTCTGGTTTTTTCTTACAGAAATTTAACTGGATAAAGTACTGTGTTTCCTCCTTAGCACAAACATGGAACCTACCTGCACCTAGAAAAAAGTTTTTCACTCCTCTAAAATCTCTAAGAGGACTGACGTTTTGTGTTAACATCTTATTTGGAAAAATATTAATGATTACAACTTGGTTTATTTACATTTGTGGATTTTATTTTTTTTTTTAATTCAAAGGCAAAGAAGTTTTTTTATCTTCCTGGCAGGAAGCCTTGATTTCTCCTATGATACAAGAATGTTCATGTGAAGTGCATAAAAACTCTTCACATGGACTTGAGGTCTCTCTAAACCTACATAAGGTCCCTCAGTGATGATGAGAAAAAAAATCAAGATCTGCTGATCTCCCTGAAAAATTTGTTGATATGCTGTTATCTAAATTATAAAAGTCATGAAGACAGGTACAGCATACTAATGTACCTTCCTATAGACAAAATATTCACTCTTCGCTGGAGTAAAAAGCATAGAAGATAATTTGCCCTCAGGGGATGTCACATACAGGCAAGCTGCTCCCTGGATAGTCACATTGTTTGGTCTCTGCCTCCCAGATTCAGCAAAGTCTTCAGTTTTCCGCAAACTCCTCAGTTTTCCTCTAACAGTTATTGCATTGAGCACTAATTCTGGGCCACTGCCTCCCTGCCTGCTAGATAATCATCTCCTGAAGGTACACTGCACTGTCACCCCACAGCTGCTGGTTTGTTCATTACTCAAATCTATCTGTTAATCAGATGCTAAGTGCAAGGCTGCAGCACACATGGTAGAGAATTCTAAATTAAGAGAAAGAAATCTTCTGTGGTCTTCTAAAAAACACATTTCCTGAAAATTTGGTTGTATTCCTCAGCTGTCCTACACACTCCTCTAGGAACTCAATAAGGAAATCTTCTCATTTATGAATTTTTAGGCCTGTGGCATGAATAAAAATGGTAATATGATTTCTACCAAAAAAAGAGTAGTATAATTGGAGTATTCTTCCTTTTCTGCAGCAGAAATCGCACAGTACACAGGACAAGGCATCAGTCCAAAAAACGTAACAAATGTATGCACCATGGTTGAGCACATGCTTTGAGATAAATTTCCCTCATGTAGAAGTAATAATTTGAGAAGTACCATGGTTTGGCAGTTATCTCAGATGCAATTGCATCAGAGCAGTTACACTGCAGCTTTTGCTTCAATGCATCTCAGTTTTAGATAAACCAATTAGTGTAGACATGCCCCAAGAGGTAACCATATGGTAAGTTTGTGAGGCTACATGAACTACATAGTGGAAGTCTCAAAAATTCAAACCATTCTTCAAGTGACAGCTGTGTCTTTATTTTTAATTGTCATCATTACCTGCATCATGAAATGTTCCAGGCTTCAGGTGCTTCTGCTTGATTGTATGCTGCTGTTTGATGTTATTTGTATATGTAAAGCCACGTATAATGGAAGCTGGGGGGCAAATAGATATTTAATTTAAATTAAGGAAGTTAAATACCTGTTAGTCTCTTGTTATTAATATTAGGGGCTTTGAAATAATCACCTTCATTTTATTGAAGCAAAAAATAAAATAAAATTAAAAAAAAAAATCTGGTCTCAACATCCACACATCCAGCACATCCAGTACTTTTGAAAGAGGTTCTACACACACCATTTAAAACACAGCATTCATTTCCTTGACTGGCAGCATCTCTTTTCAAATTTTTTGTGGGTTCCTATGTGTCTGTGATGTATAATAGCAAAATGTTGGATGAGAAATCAAGGGCTTTTATACTTTGACCTTGATAAGAGTTACAGTATTCTCTAAAGCATCAGAAGCTCTAGCTATTAAAATTTCTCCTATTTCTGGAAGAGAAAGTTGCAGAATTAAAAAAGCAATTTTTAACTGTGAAAGCAGTCTGAAAGAAACAGATCGATGTGGTCACTAAATTATTGCAGGAGCACTCATGAAAAAAAATTATGGAAGGCATTTCTGAAGTTATATTTCAATAAATGGGGGAACAAATGAAGAGTTTCTTCTTTGAATTTTCAGATATCCAATGATTTTAATATCTCTATAGCTTGAAAAACACACTATATCTTTTCAATTATACACTAATCCTAAATCTCAAAGTATCTGTCAGTGTCATTGTCAGTATTAACCAGGAAGAAAAGGAGGAGTTCTCGAGTTCTTCCACCCTAAGACTCAATTTTTTTTTCTAATTCTTGTGTGTTTTTATTTTTCTTCTTCTCCTGACACTGGTTATTAGTCACACTTAATAACAATGTGACTAATAGACCTGATCTGATTACTCTTTCTATCTTCATTGGATTGCTGTTCTGAAATAAAAGAGAAAGTTTTTAATTCCCAGGTCAGATTTCCACTTGGGTGCCTCTTCATCCTCTTCTGTAGCACAGATTTTGTAATATCCTAAAATTACCTTGGAGTTTTTGTGAACATATTCCATTCTGAGATACGATAACTCTGAGACTCACAAGGTTTTCTGCTCTCTTCCTCTAGCTCAGTGTGGTTTCTGATGCTTTACTGTAGGTCTTTCATTTGCCTTCAGGGTACAGGGTTTTTTTATGCACCAAGAAAAGTGACAGCATCTATCCTATATATAGTGGAGAATATTCTTAACAAAATTCTCCTTTGTTGGTTACTTGCAATGAAGTAGACAAGATTTCATTATGTGAGAGACTCCCTTGTAACCCTTTCTTCCCAAAGTCCTTGTTTCTAATTGTAAAATAGATCAGTCTACTACTGGTAAAGCAGACCAGAGAAACAGGGAACAAAAATGAACAGGAAAATTGAGAACACAGGGAAACATAAACTAGATGGAGAAAAGTGATCTTAGGTATGTGAATGCTAGATCACTCAGTCGTTTATAAATTCAACGTTATTTATGATGCAGACCAAAGCGAATCAAAATAGATGACAAATAAAGAATGCCTCAGAAAGTAGGAAGAAATTTTAATTGAAGAATTGTAATTTTTTTTCAATTTTATTGTTATTCTAAAATGTTTCATTCAATACATGCAAATAACCTTATGGTATAAAAGAGTTGATATGAAATGGCAATTTTTGCTAGATACTGATAATGTCTTAGGTAGTTCACAGACCATTGCTTAGAAAACTGAATGATATATTTGAGTGTTCTCATATATATCATGCATCAGTTGAGACCAAAAAAATTATATCTCTCTCTTGTCTTGAAGATATGATATGAAACACCAGTAGCACTAGATTAATGGGACTTGCAGAGCATATCACATTGCTTTTTTAAAAGTCAGATTCCTACCTCCTTTTGAAAATTTCAGGAATAATTCTATATGCTATTTCCTGGAAAATACTTTTTTCACAGAAAAGGGGAAACATGCATCTAAATGTCTTCTGAAATTAGCGTTTCACTATAGAGGAATAATGATAGAACATGTCATGATATTATTTTTAATTCTCTTTTAGCTACCAATATTCAAATTGTATACATATATAATACCTGCAAATTCAATATTGTAGGATTATACAGACTCTTTCTAGGAAGAAATGTGTTTGTAGTTGATAGAAGTCTGATGGGAAAATAAAATTTGTTTCTTTGTGAGTTGAATAATTGATTTTGACAACAAAACACTTGTGAGACATCCTGAAATGTGGACAATATGAAAGTATATATTTACATATGAAGTTTAGTATTATGTAAAACCCTGTCCTTGATCCTTACAATGAAAACACACACACACACACACACACATATATATATATATATATACACATATATGTATTTTATAGCCAACAGCTATAAAATACATATTCATAATAACAATGATGATGTACCATGTTTTTAAACAGAGTTTGACAGAGACTATGACTTGTATTCTACAGGTCTTCATATTTCATCCATTTGTCCAGTTGAAATTTCAGATCTGAAAAAATTCTGGAAAATTGACCACTTTCTGTTGACTAATAATTCCCTGCTATTAATGGATGAAGGCATGAGTGAAATGAAATAATGAACAAGCTAAGATGCAACCTCAGAGCTGCTATCCCACAGGTAGATGATGCTGTTTCTCATGTGTAAGAAGAAGAATGAAGCTGGGTCACAAAGTTTTCAGAAATATAGTAATTGGCATACTGTGGGGCAAAGCTGGGGCACTTTTTTAGGGGTAACTGAGTCTGTAAGAGATCACAAGATGAAATGCAGCATTTTCTGGCAACATCAGCTTGGTGGTCTTTGATAGCCAAGTTAAAATCTGTTTATGAGCAAAGGAGATACAAAAATCCCTTTCTTGTCCCCCTAAACCCTTTTTCCTATTTGAAAGCTTATCTTTCTTACTAAAGGTTCATCAAACTTCTTGACTCAGACTTGAGTGTGCTGAGAATTTGTACTAAAGAATGTTCAGTGACTTTACTGAACAGCAAGAAAATCAAAGCAAATAATACAGAAACTCCAGGAAGAAATGCCCTGCTCACGGCAGCTGAACACCTAAAGCATGAAAACAGGACTACTATGGAAATTTGAAGAGTTTCTAGTGTTTTAGACTGATATGACCATGTTATACTGAGACTAAATTTATAAATTCTTACTTGTTATTTATATGGCATCTTCACATGTGATTATTTAGCTACCTAGTTCATTCCTTGGTCCTTCATTTGGCTATATTATATAATGCTGTGTCTCATTCCCTTTTGGAATAAGCCAACCCGTTTATTTCAAAATAAGTCTTCATAAGGATGCTTCTGGAGATGATTCAGACCTGAGGGTTCTTCTAGTGAACAGTATCCACCAGACTTTATATCCATAACCTGAAGAGGTCTCTAGTACTGTTTCAGCAGTTGAAGTACCAGTCTTTTTTTTCCCCTTCATGTGATACCCTGTGTCCTGTGAGTTACTCTAGTGGGCTGTAAAACAGGCTTTCACTTATTTCAGATACTGTACACACACACACGTGTGTACACAGATAATTTCTTAGGACCCCAAGAGGACCATATCAGATGCAGGAGAAACCTTTAATCAAATACTGTATCATGTGATCAATTCACCACAGAAAAAATTGTCTCTGCTGAGTTTGGACATCACTATTTTCAGTGCTGGGAATATTTTCTGTAGAAAACATGCAAAGACCTGATATGACATATTGTCTTCTATTATCTCTCAACAAATTTTCATATGCAACTTTCATAGAGATCTTCATGAAAATTCCATTCCTGAATTTATTTCTTGAAATAAATAATCAAGAAGAATTGCAATAAAAACTGAACTACTGGTAAAACTTCTAGCTGAGGTCAATGCCTCTTAGAAGCCTGAAAATCTTCAGAACATGAAGGAGTTATTCAGATTCACTTAAATTAGCATAATCCCTAGTCACAAATTGTTAGGCAGTTTTTTTATCATAGAATAATAGAATCATTTAAGCTGTAAAAGGGATCATAGAGTTCAAGCCATTGACCCAGCTAGAATCATTTAGGTTGGAAAAGAGATCATAGAGTTCAACCACTGACCCTTCACTGTCAACTCTACCACTGAGCCATGTCCCCAAGTGTGCCAAATCAACATGTCTTTCAAATACCTCCAGATATGGTGAATTCCCTGGGCAGCCTGTTCCAACGCTTGACAATCTTTTCACTGAATAAATTTTTCCTGAAGTCGAATCTAAATCTCCCCTGGTGCAAATTGAGGCAATTTCCTCTTGTCACATCACTTATCACTTGAGAGAAATGTCTGACCCCCACCCCACCACAACCTCCTTTCAGGGAAATGTAGAGTGATAAGGTGTCCCCTGAGCCTCCTCCAGCCTAAACAATTCCAGCTCCCTTGGCTTCTCCTGGTAAGACTTGTGCTACAGACATTTTACTAGCTTCATTGCCTTTCTCTGGATACCCTTCAGCACTTAAATGTGAGGGGCCCAAAACTGAACCCAATACCTGAGATGCAGTCTCACCAAGGTCAAATACAAGGAGGCAATCACAAATAAAGCAGTCTTTATAATATTATTTTCCATAAAAATACCTGGTTTTGGAACCAGTGATGAATATGAGGATTTAACAAGTTCTGTTCACTCTGAGAATGCAGTGCAATAATTTGAGTTAAACCCAACTATCCCTAAATAGGACTTTGGTCAATTCAAGGATGTTACATTTCCTCCAAATTTTCCCAGTGTTTTTCCCCAGATAAAACAAGCTATGGCACAGACCATCTTGAGAACTGACGTTAATAATAAGAAAGGAATAGCAGCCAGCTGTCACACCATATTAGATCAGATTTGTGCCTCTACTCCCTCTGGGAAATGTTCTGAATCATAATTAGTACATAATCAGTTTGTGGTTTTAATTGAGTAAAAGCCAGGTAGCCAAGAATCACAAGATAAAATGTTTTTGTTCTTGAACCTTAGAAACCGAAAAATGAGAACAGTGATCAAACTGGCCGTGTGTCTGTTAAATGAAAGCCACCAGTTGCTTATGAAACATTTAACATTTTATCAGGCTCTATCAATATGGTATTTATCCACATTTTTCAGAAAACTGTAGTTGCAAAAATCAAGCTCTTTCCCTCAAGAACTGTCAGTAACATCATAAAGGGAAATAGAAGCAGACAATAATTATGTAAGTATGCTTTTTCTTTTTTTTTCCCCAAGCATGAAAGGAAAATATAGGATTTTGATGCTAGGTTCAAAATTTAAGTCAGTAACTGGAAAAAAATGGAGAATGCATTAGGTGTCCAAAAGAGTCTAAGGTTATTATAATGAGTTTATTCCACACTATGCTCAATATATATTTGGTCATCTATCATTTAAATTATACACTAAGAAATAAAAGGAATATATTCTCTTAATCTAAAGTAAGTCTAATGTCATTATGAATTCATGAATATATTCTGATCAAAAAATAGGAATTTCAGGAAAACATTCCATGTGTGGAAGATTATGAACTTAATGTGAACAGTGACTTTTTTTATTCCTGAGATTCATGTTCTTTTTTTAAAATCTCAAGACTTATAATAGGAAGCAAAATAGTACAATAAACACTAAATTTTATAGTGTTTTCCCAAGAGACTTATTAATTTTCAATGTTGCAAAAATACCAGTAGGTGTCTCTATTGCTCCATTATTTCCAGAGGTTAAAAAATAAACCCAAACCAAAAGTGGCAAAAAAACCCCAGCACCACCACCAAAAACCACACCCCACAGCAACCTCCATCACTGCCCTGCATTGCCACACCATAACCTACAGCTTGTCATATCTGGAAAAGCCATGTGAAGCTTACAGAGTAAAGCAAATACTATGGTTCTGCTATCTTGCTATTTTCCTATGGGAAGTGAAGGGTTTACTTAATATTATGTCATTTTTATTACAGTATTATTATCATTGCCATTTGGATTATAAATATGAAGTATTTCAGTTGGGCTTGTTTTCCTGGGATTTGGTATTCCTTGTTTTCTAAGGAGAAGTTTAGACCTCATGAAGGCTTGTGTATCAAAGCTCTATCTGGTGACATCTCTTCTCAGGGACACACTCATCTCCAAGACCTCCTTCTAGTTTGGTTTTCTCATAGCAGATTGTCAGCAGTTATATTTTTCACTTTGAAAGAATAAGCTTTGATAAGGTTCTCTGAACATCTAAAGGCCTTATGGCTTAAGAGTACTCAGAATTACTGAATTTTTACACTGCTTCTATGAAAAACTTATTTCTTATTAGTGCCAAAAATAAGTAGTTGCTGGAATGATGAGGGCACAGTTCTTCTGAAAAAATTCTGTTTGAGGAAGGGACAAGAAGCAGCACTCAGGGACACCAACAGTGTCAAGAAATGCATCATCACTTTAAAAGAAATGAAAAAAAGAACTAATAAACTTAAGGTGAACAAAATGGAGCACCATTGCTTTGTTCTAAATAGGCATGGTTGAAAGTCCTAATGTAGCTGGCTGAAGCACAATAATGCAGTTTTTTAAATTCTTTCTCAGCTTCTTTTAGACCAGATATTTCCCCTGAAAACCTAAAATACCATTAGAAATTACAGGGGAAAGGAGAACAAAAAAAAAAAAAAAAAAAGAATTTTTATTGGGGAAAAAGAAGGTTAAGTGTGCCTTGATACAGCATGAAACTTCAAGAGGCAGTTTAAAAATAATACAAAAACCCTATTGACACTCAGAGCAACACTATTCTTTTCCTTTCCTTTTATTCTGTACATCTGCTTTTGTCTACCCAGAAGTAGTCTTCTTGAACAGAAAGCAGAGGTACCCCAGATAGTATTCATGCTGTAATACTGCATTTCCAATTTTCTCTAAGACAACAGGGATATTATATTTATTAGTTAAATGTATGTGCTCTTGCTAAATATTTGTGTTGGTGCCTGGGCATGCCATTGAACTCAAAGGGCATTTTGAATCAGGGAGTATTCCAGGATAAGGTCTGCATACAGTGGCTATCTCCAACACTTCGTCATTAATATGGCACAGTGAATGCAGAGCGTCAAACAATCAGCAATGAAAAAGGCAGAGTACAAAGTACAAAATGTAACCTAATCTCTCTCTCACATAAAATCACATCCTGAATTAATTTAAATATTTTATTTTGGTGAAAAATGTCTTATTCTTAGCTTCTCTTATTTGTGAAGCCATTTAGATACTCTTTTCATTTTTTAATTCCCTTTTTTTTTTTTTTTTTTATAACTAAAAAGAGAGAGAAAAGGAATAGAGAAAGATCATGAAGAAACACCAATGTAAAAATGCCTTAAATACAACTATGTTTGCCTATATGTTAAATACCCAAGTTTTAGCAATTTACTTACATGAGGCACAAATAATTCAAATGATGTGTGGATGTAGCACACCATAAGCAAACAAATAATGCACAGTACAAGAAAGGAAGAAAGAAGACTGAGGACCAATTAACTGCAATATCTAGGAACAAAGATAGTGGAGCCCTAAAGTCCACTCTTTTTAAGTCATAACACAGTTATCAAAGGATGTGATAGTCAGTGATAATGCTCCACAAAGTGTCAAATATTTTTGCTGCCACCAGAAATGCAACTGCTTCAGTTTGAATTCTCAGGCTCTCATTTGGTGAACTTGTGATTTTTAGCAGTACCTAGTATTTCTGACACTTGATTTTGACTGACACTATAACAATATAAAAGATTCTCATATTTTCAGTATAATCACAGATGCTACTAGGAATACATAGCATATATATGGATATTTGTTATAACAAAGACATATTCTTTGGATTTACAGTGAGTTGGGTTTTATATATTCAAAATCACATACAAGGTCCTAATGAACCCATATGATAATTAACTGGAATTATCTCTGCCTCTTGAATTATACAGCAATGTCTCATTTTAACAATTGAGTTAGATTCTGAGACAGCTTCAAAATAAAAGAAGGCTCTGAAATCATAATCTTAAATTACTGCAAATCTAAGAATATAGTCACACTGTTTCTTTTATTACTCAGTCCATCAAATGAAAGTCAAATTTTTCAAATATAATTTATCCTAATTATCAATTTCTATGGAAATATTTTTGCTAGAATGATACAAAAGAATCTTATTTCCATAATAAGTAGGAATATATTATGTTTTAAAGCAGGTGAACATAAATCTTCCTTAACCTCTCAAAGAGTGTCAGGCAGGATGACTCTTTTCAGATTGTGGAAAAAAATATAGTTAAAACATTGAACCATTGAATAAGTATTCAAGACTTTGGAACCCTATGCAACTATAAAGTGTACAGTCACAAGTCTATAAATTTCTATTCTTAGTTATTTATAAGTGTCCCATGGCTTACTTAAACTAGAGACAAAACCAGTATTTAATGTCTGTATAGAATTCAAATAGTGTAGAATGGGAAAAAGATATGCTGTCCTTATAATGTACAGATGTGATTGTACAAACATATACACTTCATGCAGAAATTATTTCCACAGCTGAATAGACACTGTATTTAGTATCCTTTAGAAGGACATTGCTTATCTATATCTACGTTTATTCAGACAGAGAGAAAACAATTACTTCAGTAGTTAACTTTGTAGTTAATATTCCATATGAAATGTCTTTTGATTTAACACATTCATCAACTGGATTGTACAAGCTCCTCTTTCCGTGTCTTGCAATTTCTTTCGTACAATGATTAAAACAAAAGGAATGCTTAAAAAGCCATGACTGAACTCCCAGTCTGTACTCATGTTTGGGACTGCTCCAATCCAGGCTTAGCACACTGTGTTTGGACTTGTACTTAATGAGATTTCCACAAGCCCACTTCTCATGTTTGTCCATGTCCCTCTAGACCTTTTTTTCCATTCTTCAACTGTTCAGCCTTGTGTTGTCTGCAGACTTGCTGAGGGTGCCCTCAGTCTTACTGTGTGTCCTTGATGAAGACGGTGAAGAGCATCAGTCCAGGGCAGAGCCTTGAGGGACACACTTGGTGCATATTTCCGGCTGGACATGCACCCACTGACCACAACTCTCTGCCTACATCCATCAAGCCAATTCATTATCAATTGAATCCCTGTCACTCCAATTTTGAGATAAATATGTCACGTGAAATCTTATCAAAAACTTTACAGAATTCTAGATACATGACATCAATCACTCTTCCTTTATCAACCATTGCCATCTCCATCACTGAGAGCCACCAGACTGGTCAGGCACAATTTACCCTCAATAAAGCCACCCCAGCTACCTTAAATTCCCGTCATAGCTTTTATGTGCCTTAGCTTATCTTTTATGAGGATCTGTTCCATGATATTCCCAGGCACTGACGTGAGGCTCTCAGGTCTGTAGTTTCCTAGATTTTCCTTTCTCCCCTTTTTAAATATCACCATGTCTTTTCCAATATGATGGAGAGTGGCTTGGCAACAATATCAGCCAGTTCCTCAGGACCAAGTTTCACAGATTCTGCTTTATGAATACTGAACTGATTGCTGGGAGGTAGGGGGTAGAAAATATTTGCATTTGTGATAAATGGCAACCTTACACCTTTTTTCATCCATATATTTCTGCAAAGGACAGAGACTAGCCAGCACAGAGAACATGTTTATGTTGCTTTCACTGCTGCTGGCTGTCACTTCACAGGAACCATTGCAGAGTTCAACCTTTCCCCTAGAATGGCCTTGTAGCCTGTGGGGTTGTAACATCAGAGCACATGTAAGCAGCAAGAAGGGAATCTGCTCCATGGATCCAGATTGCTGTACCTCTAAGAGAAAAGAAGAAGAAGAAACTGATAATATAATGTAGTACAAAAAAAAAAAAAAAAGAAAAACAAAACAAACCAAATCAAAACAAAAAAACACCAAAAAAACCCCACCAAAAAACCACAACAGAATCAACCCGTAAACAAACAAAAGAAACCCAAACAAAAATCCATCAAGCCAAAATACAGAGGGCATAGCAACAAGATGACCTTTTGAAGACTCTTGACTGCATGGACTTAAATCAAGAATGAAGGCCATTGAAAACTTTTAAACTAAAAGTCGAGACCGAAGGTAACAGCCTTCCCTGCAAGTGCTTTGGATAACTAAATATATTCTTTGCTAGGATATTTCTAGAATATTTTCTAGAAAGGATTTCTGTGATGTTTACTCATATGAAAATTTTTTTACTAGATTTCAATTTTACATAAAATATTTAGATTTATAGAAGTTAGTAAATGGGAGATCAAATTTAGCCTAACAATAGCCTGGAAATATTCTAGAAAAATTTATGTAGATGGATAACTGACTGAAAGTCCTGTTAATGTGTGTTTCAGTGTGTGGCTGCTCCACTGCAAGACTGTTTCACTCTTCTTGTTGGGAGGTAACAAGGCAGGACATGACTAGCACATCTTGCAGTAAACTGGTAGATATTTTAATCTTCAAAATAATGTGTAGCTTGAGTAACATTTACTGTTCAGCTTTCCTTCTGAAGCTCAAAACATTGTTCTGAAAAGGCACATTGTGCTAGGATTAAACACCTGATCAGAACAATCACTTTTTAGGAGGCTGAATACATGAAGGGGGCTGGCATAAGTGAAGCCACAATTTTGGAGTATTCTCGGCTTTTTCCCAACCCAGAGGTACCACTCTTTCAGAGGTGTCTCTTCAGAAATTATTTACTGCTAGTCTAAAATGTGAACTCCAGGCTGATGACAAAAATTGCTGTTTGCACAGTCTGAGAGCTGATCCTTCCCTTGACTTAATTGCTGACTTGTGTTTTCTTCCCAAAACCAACAATCAGCTGTTTTTCAGAAGGAGAAGGTGAAAGGGATACACATGGATACACAGTAGACTTCTGTAATGTTAAAGGGGATGTACAAATTATGCATTAGAGATAGTAAATTCTGCTAGAAATGGTAAACAAGAATGCTCCTTGCCATGTGTGGGTATGTAGGTTTGGATATAAGTGAGCTGTTTGGCTGCCCTTAATGTGGCTTGTTTCACAAGAAATTGTATTATGGGATATGGTATTAGGAAACACTGAGTTTGTTACCCCAGCCTTGAGTCTCAATATTTCATGGTTGTATTGAGACCTACAAAACATTTGCCAAAAACCTTTACATCTACATTATTCATAACAGTTTAAATAATATGCATTATGAAATATTACTCTGATTTTTGCTATTTTTGAAAAGAAATTTGGGCTAGGCTAATAAATAAAAAGTTATCATGTGATAGAGATGTTTAAAAAATATACAGTATTAAAATATTTAATATCTATTTAACTCCAATACAACCTATTCTTATATTTTATCTGATTTCAGGTACTGAATTTTCTTCCTTATTTCTTTTAAAATGGGGCCCTCATCTTCTGTGTTTTGGGCTCTTTTTTTATGATTTCATTTATTTTCTGTAACAGTTTTGAGAAGATTTTTTTTTTTTTTTTTTTGTGGCAAGGTGAATGATGACAATATCACATGGGTACTTGTCCAATTCCATTAGCAATTTGCTTCCAGCACAGTATCACTCACTTTTCTGGTATCACACTCATTTTGTATTTTTTAGTGTTTCATCAAGTTTGTGGCAATCATATTATGCTTTTATTGTCTAAAAAATACTGGAGAGTCAAATCAAAACATTTCTGAGAAACAGACAAGTAAACTAGCTGATCTATCTGCAACAAGAGAGATGCATCCATTCAATCTGATCTTCTGATAAATTAATACCTTCATTACTACATCTCAATGACTTGTAACATCCTAACAGCAATAATAATTATTATAATAATAAGATATTAAAAACCCTTTTATCTAGCCAGCAGATTGCATGACTAACTGTGTGAAGACAGAAACTTCTCATTGCTTTTTTTACTTGACCAAACACTTTCAAAGGCAAAAATATTTTTATTTTTTATTTCTCTCTTCTGGATTTTCAAAACATCTTGAAAATGATGGTGTCTTTTTTGGATGCTGTGGGTTGCTTTTTCTTGAGAGAGAAACCATGGTCTCTTTTGCAATATAAATTACTACCTTCGAGTACAAGGGGCATTTCTAGCAACTGCCATTTTTGATAAATAGGAATTTTTATTTAAAAAAAATATTCTTCAGAAAGAATCTTGCGTCTTCAGACTTTCATGAGCAGGAAGTGAATAATTCTTCAACAACAGAAAAGCAAACAATTTTGGAAGTATTTATATACTTTATTGTGTCAAAAGATAATGTGAATTATGCTCAAAAAATCTTCAGATTGCGAACAGATGAACTAAAAAAAAGCTTTAAAAAGTCTGCATCTTGTAATAATTAGAGGCTTATTTCTATAATGAGAATAATAATATAAGAATAATTTGAGGTATTCCTTCATAGTATTTATGAGTGGAATCCAATAGCAGTTGTCTTCATCCCAAGAAGTGTGTTCAGCTTGTCTTTTTACTCAAAGAAATAAGCATGTCTGAGCTACAATACTTGTATTTAGAGTTTAGAAAACACTTTTCCTCATTAATTATGAAAATTGTGGGAAGTTTAATTTTATTTTTGAGATGTAAGAGTTGGGGTAAGTCCCCATTATTTAACTTTTTCTGTTGTGTTGTTTATTTCTTTATGTTTTTATTCTCTTGTTCATTTTGTTGGGTTTTGCTGGTTTTGTTGAATATAATTAGAATTAATAAATTACAATACTATTTGACTTCATATTTATTCTATCCATAATAGGCCAGAAAATTTTAAAGTATTTACACAGAATTCTACCGTGGTTTTGCTTTGTTTCGTTTGTGTGGGGTTTTTGTTAATTTTTTTAAAAATCCCTTTTACAGAGAATGATACAATGAAATCTATTTTTAATTTTGATCATTCTTCTTCTCTTGATTTACTGCTGCCTGATGATTACTTACAGCCTAGGAGATCATTTTAGGTGCTATCTTTTCCACTTGCTTTCTCATTTATTTTCCTTTCAAAGCTTTTTTCTAGAATTCTTCATAGTGATTTTTTTCAGTAGCATGTAAGAATTTTCCTTGAAAATTATCTATGTATTACTTCCAAAAACTTGGAATGGAAGTGGATTACTTAATGCATATGGAAGCAATTATTAGTTTTATCCTTATGCAAAGAAAGCAGTAAAACAAGAATGAATGTCATCCAGAAAAGCGCAGTGTTTAGGAAAAAGAAAGAAAATGGAAAAAAATTACAAGCAAAGCAACAGAGGCTGAAAAGGACATCCTTCTAATGTGCAAGACTGTTCTACAAATAACAAAGCTATTTTCTTCTCTATTCACAAGCAATTCTGGCTGTTTCCTGACAGACAACATTGCATTAACTGCTTTTATCATAGGAAAGAAAAATGACAATATTGATATAGCACTCAGAAGAGGTGATATCTTGCAAGGACAATATCCTGCTTTTATTCATCTGCACAGGAGAAAAATATATTAGAAATCCTTCTAGTACATGGAAAACAATCAAATATTGAAGCTCCACTGAAAGATAAATTTCTGGGCAGAAATCCTCCCCCTCTTCCATGAAAAAATCCCATGAATAGCTGAAAAGTCAAAAAAAATGAACCCTGTACTCCCTGGCTCAATATATAAATAAGACATAATCAACAGAATTAAGGTCCCAACAAAGTGCTGTCATCTATTATTTTTCAGTGCTAAAGTTAGATGAGATATTAAATCAGGACTTTGGACTAGAAAAGATGATATATCTCAGTATTATTGATTCTCATTAAAGCTGTGTCAGGGGAGGTTTGGGTTGGATATTTGAAAAGATTCTTCCCCCAGAGGGGATTTGGACTCTGAAAGAGCCTTGCCAGGGAAGTGTTCATAACACCAAGCTTGAGAGAGTTTAAGAAGTGCTTAGAGAACACTCTCAGGCACATGGTGTGACTCTTGGGGATGGTGCTGTGCAGGGCCAGGGGTTGGACATTCATGAACCTTGTGGGTCACTTCCAACTCATGATATTCTATTTTTCTATGGTTCACTGCTAGAAACTTCCTAGTTTTAAAACTTGCAGTTTGAATCCAGTTGACATCTCTTCTAGAAACTGATACATACTATGTTTTGATCCCCCAATCAATTATTTAGAAAGTGTCCATGGAGATAGTTTTTATTTTTAGAAGTTTCCAACTCATACCTATGCATTTGATATTGTCATAAAAGTAGAATAAGATAATTACAGAAACTGATCTCTGAGGTCCTCAAAGTCCTCTGAATACTGAATTAGTCTCCTGTGCTGAGTTCTGAAGTGTTATCTGAACACCTGCAACTTACACCAAAGCCATGTGCTTCTGCAGATCTCTTTTCTTTCCTCTAGCTCTACTGAACATTAAAATAATCTTGCTTCTGTTAAGTCCCTAAACTTCTCTATAAAATTGATCAGACATTGAAGCAGAAAAAGAGTAAAAGGTGATTCGGAATTTACAAGAAAAGCATGTGGAGTAATTCTGTGAATTAGTAGAAAAAGATTCTCTGCAAGACTTTAAGAAACAGTAGAGTCAAAACAACATTAAAGTGAAATTGATCAAAGCAAGAAATATTACAAGAAGTTTTAAGAAGGACATTTAGACCATTTGCTTCCTTGGGAAAAAAAAACCCTAAAAATCATAGATCGTTGTGTCTGTGTTTTGACTTTGCTCACAAAAATATAATCTAAAAGTGGAATTCAAGTGAAAGTGCACACTCCAGTGAAGTATATTAGAAGATTATGCCATGTACTGAATAATTCTATGACACCAGTGTTTGTCACTGAAATCTTTAGAATAGAATTCTACTAGAATAGTATTATTTTCTGACACAGAAATAATAGAAATATTTATGTCACATATTGATTAAAATTTTTAACTATTGGATATGTTTCTATTATAATAAATCATAGTACACATTTTTTCAGAAGTATTTTTTAAATGATCTCTTTAAAATTTGGTGCAGAATTTTTTAAAAATTCTGAATTTTTAAATTTTAAAAATTATTGAAGCTATTTGTGTGTCTTTTGTCTGCTCCAAGTAAATGGCAAGATTTTGCTAGCAGCAGAACTAATCAAATACAACTGGAAGAGAAAGTCAGGAGAATTTGAGAAAATTTCTATTAAGAATTCTTGTGATTGAGTTTGTAATTATTATGACAGGTATCATTTTAAGTACCTTCCTTTTGTGAAAGAATTCACAAAATATTTGTAACACATCAGCGTTTCAGATATTGAGAAGAGTAATGAATCCAATGTGCATGTGTTTCTTGTCTATTAATTTATTGATTTCATTAGATGTATGCTACAAAGCTATTTTTTTAAACAGAGCTAGGTAAACTAATGAATTAAAATAAATACTCAATATTTTCATCTAATCTTTTGGGGAATGATCTGTAGAAGTTGCACTATGTCAAAAGAAATTATTTTACATTATTCTAATTAACAAAATGCAAGGTAGATATATTAAAAAAAAGCTCTGAAGGAATTATATTGCATATTTAAAAACTATTCTTTAGGACTAGTGTTTTCCTAAATATATCTACTTTAGTATTTACTCTATATACATTAGTGTTTTATTTGTCTCCCAAAATTTAGCCTCTTTTCCTCAGAACTAGAACCTAATTAATTTTTTGTAGTACTTATTTTATGTTTAAAAAATAAACAATATTTTGAGTATTGTGTATTAATGAATTCATGCTAAGATTTGTGCTGCTGTAAATATGCCTGCTCTTGAGTCTGAGGTATGAACTTGTGATCAGTCACTACAGAGCTAACCATTATAACTGAGCAACTGATGGAAATATCTGTAAATAAGAAACTGTGGCTTCTAAAAAAAACCTACCAAGAAAATAAAGCACACCAAAACTAAACCATGTAATTTTTGCAGTAGCAATAGAGCTATCTGTTTAATCAAAGAGGAAAGGTTAACTAAAAATCTAAACCTCCAAAAGAGATTGCAGTCTATGAAACTCTTATCCAACATATATATTGTATCATACATTATATTATATATTATATCATACATTATATGTTATATCAGATGTCTGTTCTAATGGGAAGCACTTTAGAATCTATGCAGGGTGATGTTTTGGGGTTGTTGAGGGTTTTTTTGAGATGAGGAAGCCTTTGCAAGCATTATTTATCACATCAAATAATTATTAAAAAATATCCTAGGAAGGAAAGGCAATGATTTAGCCCCTCAGGACTGTAGTTTTTGTTAGGAATAAGTGGTATAAAGGGAAAAATAACCCAAGCACTTTAACGGCTTAAAACATCCTGATCTGTTTTCAGAAAAATACTTAACAAAGAAACTTTTTTATTACTCCAAAATCAAAAAAAACCCAGCTAACTACCCTTTTTAGTTTTTAGAAACTACATATGTGTCACATTTCCCAGTCAGAGCACCACGATTTGAGAGATGTAGTGTTCAGCCTAAATTTTCCCTCTGCAATTTTCCTTCAGATCATCAGGGATGAACTAATAGCAACCATGAAGAAAGAAAACTTTTTATTATAGCAGATACATACCTTTCTATGTTCTCCTCTGCTTAAACTGGAAGACAGGAAAATTACAGGACATATCTTGAAAAAATTGCTGTCAAACCAGGAAATGTTTTTATTTCTGTTTTATCTTTGCTGTGCCTACCAGACTTTGGGTGGTATCTTGTAAGTGTAATAATCCAATTGCAGTTTCATGCTGCAAGTACCTGATAGCAGTGGTAGTTGGTAGATGACTATCAGGGTTTGTACTTGCAACATGCTCCCTTGTACTCTGCAAACACTAACATTTCTAGAGCTGCAACATTACTTAATTGTGTTTACGATAAGGACAGCAGGTAGAAATTGCTGACACCTTCCATTCTAAGACATTTCTTCACCTGGTAAGACCTCTGCTACATTTCAGGATAGAATTTCTATGGGATATACATTTTTCTGAACATATATTTAATTTTCATAATTTCAGCAAAAGCTGTCCAGTTAGATTGAATTTGGGTCAAATTTTCCCATGTAAAAGAAACATTAAAATATTTCTGAAGGATTCTTACAGTACATGCTTGAAATGAATGCTTGCATGTCTGGCTGTGTTTCAAAGGAATGGTGCTTAGTAGAGGAAAAGCATATTTTCTTATACAAAATCCAGTTATATTTGACCAGGTTGTGGCCATCTAAGAATGCAGCTTTACATTTCATTTATCTGAATATTTATACGTACCTGATTCATCCTTGGTGGAGCACATTAGCAAATCAGCTTTCCTCTGAACTCTGCTTCTGCCTAGCATGCAGCATTACAAATAAACCAGGAGCATGGAGGGCACTGGTGTTCCCAGCACCCTGCAGTGCTCAGGCAAGGCAGCTGGGCAGCTGGCCATGGAGAGAGTGTTCAGCCACAGTACAGAGGGGTAAAAAAAGAGCATGATTATATATACTCAGTTTTGAGCTGAGGTGAAGACTTTTTCACATTTGTGTATGCAGGACTGTGTAACTGTTAAGGTTCTTTAAATGTGGTTTTGTCACTTTTCATGATCTCTGCCAATATCAGTGAGTGGCACGTTTCTAATTATGTGGACTTTCAAAGTCACACTAAAGCTTTTTAGATGTCAAGTTGAAAGTAAATGAAAGCATAATTTGCATAAACTCTGCATTTAAAAATCAAGGAGTTAAGAAGCTTAAGCTAATAATACAAGAACATATTTTTTTTTAATGTTAAAGGAAACACCTATTTAGATACTTCTTCCTTGGTTATGGAATGTTGGGCATCTTTATAGATCTTTATGGTCACCCAACTACACTGATTTAAGAAAATTTTGACGCCATGATGAGACAAATTAAGAGCGAGATCATTTCCTAAGACTTACAGGTTGTAAAGTAGATTTTCAGAAGTGAATAGATGTGTTCACTTCCTTGACCAGGTTGATACTGAGCGTTAATTTCAGCCTGAGCTGAATTGTCCACACTGCTGTGGTAAGATTTCTTGTGGGTTTTCCCCATGACTTTGGTATTCACTCTGAAAACTGCTATAAAGATCCAGGGTTTCCCAGTTTTTACCAAAGTGAAGTAGACATTCCTTCCAAAATAATTTTCTTCATGCCTCCCAGAACTCTCCTAGAATTTTGCTACATTCAGCTCATTTGTTTCATTTTCTGATGCCACAATTTCCCTCATACTGAAAGTTAGATCTGGAACATGCATGTAAATGTTCTGTGTATATTTATACCTATCACAGAAGTTTGATATCATACAGCCAGAAGGAAAAGTGTTAGCATCAGTCTCAGCTGATGTGGGTTTATATAGTGTCAGAAAGAAGCATTCTAATCCTTATCCTCAGCTGTGATATTCATACCAACGGGGCATCCTCTTGGGTCTTGCCATCCTCTTGGGTCTTGCCATCCTCGTGACTCATCTGTACATTTGCAATGGTGCATGAGAATTTAGGACATTTCCTTACACACCTGTTGTTCCTAAATTGCTGGCATGGGCTAGTGGCAATACCTAGTCCCTAGGGTATGATGACAACTACGATAACAAAGGACACAGGAAGTGACAATGCTATACAATACTTATCTAAATTCTCAGCCTCTTCCAGTTCTTGAGATCCTAATTTGTTCTGTTCCAGTGAAGAAAAAACAACATAAAATCTGCAGGCTAGTTCCTTGAGTGCTTTCACTTGATGTGCAGAGATGTCACCTTAAGGTAGATGTAGCTTAAGGATTAAGGCAATGTCAGATTCTGACCCTGTTCTTTATTATCTTTTTCTTATCTATTATTATTGTGATCATTATTCTGTCCTCCTCACAGGACTGTATCAAGCATCTTGGGCCCAGAACAGGTAAGAAATACTATCAGGGATAAATGAAAGAACAGCAAGAATTATATGTTCATGCCTGAGCACTTTATAAAAAAGGCTGTAAAGTAATTCAACATCAATACAAAGATGAAAAGCACTCTAAAGCTATATCCCACATCAAATTCAAATATGTGTGTAAAATACAGTCAATATTAATAACCATATACAAACAAAAATATCTTGCTCACTCCTGTTTCTAAACTACACAATAAAAAAAAATTCAATCACAATTCAATGGACTTTAAATCAATCTGGAAGTAAAACAGAAAAGGCCTGGGGGTTCCACTGTCAAAACCAGTATATGATTTTTATATTCTCTGCAATATTGTCAGTCATTACAATTTTCTCTTCACTTACTGGGGTTCTGGCAGAAAGAATTAATTACTCATATGCTTTCTTTGGTCAAGGTAATCTTTAAGAGCCTTTTTAATCTTCTGTTGAAATGGAACACAGATATTAATCACAGATATTAGAAACCAGTCTGTATGCACAGATTTTTGACTTGTGCTTCAGCTGGTATTTTAAACCCCAGAGCAAAGCTGAAAGATGTAACTGAAAAATACGAAATTTCACAATAAAGATTTCAACAGTAATTAAAGCACAAAATCATATTCAGAATGCTGAGAAAGGAAACAGTTTTTATAACCTCATACTGATAAGAAAAAGCAAAAAAATAACACAGATACTTTTTTACAGTGGAAAAATCCTTTTTTGACATTATTTCAGCTCCTTATTGGGTCTTGTATTCTGCAAAAGAACTTTTAACTAATACCAAAATTTACCTTTTGCAGAAATAAAAATACATCTTCGTAGACAGCATCTCCTGCTGCTAAAGCAACTCAATCAAATAGAATATTGCTTGACTATAAAAATGAAGACTGATTTTCTTTTCTTTCCACTAATACCTGCCAAAAATATATACTTTAAAAATGAAAATGTTGTTTCTTTTTTACCAACAACCCGTGAAGCATCAGATCAGTGTAACACTGTGATGTAAGTGCATGTGCCCTAGCATTGTTATTCTGTGCCTTATTCTGATTACCAGCCACATGAAAATGCTGATCAGTCATCATCTCTTGCAATATCAAACAGAATTCCTATGTGAGTCAATAGGATGATCCTCTTCTCATTTACTGAGAGGATAACATTTGGTAAAAAGAGAAAGTCTTTTCTAATCAGACCTCTCAGTTCTCTCTCTCATCACATGTGAGGCTATAAGGATTTACCACTAGAAGGTAAGTGACAAAGACAGTTTCAACCAGGAAAATGTTGAGGCAAAGTAAATCTTGAAAACAGAATAATTTTGAACTAACTTTTTATAATCATCAGTGAGCTCTTAGTCTCTGAAATATGCATACAGATTACTAGTTTTACATATGTTACAGCCTGGTTTGTTGACTCTATCAAATGTAGACCCTCATCTGTCATTTAACAACCATCTGGTGTCTGTTGGCAAAGCAACACTTCATCATTTGTAGAATATTGTTCATGTGAGGGCTCTAGTCCTAAAGCCAATCTGGATATATTCACATCTTCAGCATGACCAGGTCATTTCTTTTCTTTTTTTTTCCCTCTGGCAGATCTCAACTTTGTGGATTATTATTGATATACAAAGTGTCATTTTCAGGGAGAAACATATTTAACTGCCCTTCAGACCACGAGGCTTAAAATGAGATACTTATGTCCATATTTAGGCACACAACAAGAAGCCTGCTCAGGATTAAGAGAAACAATCAACATATGTCATTCACGTGGACTCCAGCCCAAGTTTTCAGGTGCTCAGGTGTCCTCACTGGGCCCAGCAAGTCTGGTAGGTGTTCAATAAGGTAATTCATCTGTAATGCTAAATATGATTTGAAAGTTGTAATTTTCAAGAGCAGCTCTTAAAGCTATTTGTTATACTAATTTTCCCAACACTAACAGCCTTTGACAAGTGCCTCTCTAATTTTCTAACTCTTGCTTGGATTTTATATTGCTGTCTAATAGAATATCAGAAAGCTATCAAATTCAGTGAAGAGGAAACAATGGCCTCCCAAAATTTGATTTGATGCCAAATTCTGAAATTCTATGCAAGTACAGTAAGACAATTATGCAGAGTTTCCACCAAGTGTAGATTACTGTACAAACATTTTGAAATAATATCAGTGTTATAATAAAGGAGAGATTCTTACATCAGATTCTTTTTAGATGTTTGGATACAGTTATTGAATGCATTGGGAATTTTTTTTGTTTCCATTCTGCGGCCTTTGGTTGAGAGTTGCTGGGACTTTGCAGCACAATCACAGTCTATTTTCTCCAGTGTGTAATTTTCTCAGAAAACCTTGGGCAACTCTGTTGATTTTTCAGTTGTTTCTACTGTGCTCAAAGATGACAATGTAAGTGCTTGCAGGCAGACTCAAGGAGTTGTTAACCACAAATTTTGTCATGTGGAATTTTCTAGCTTTGGGAATATGCAAAAATATGTCTTAGGTACATTTGAAACCTATTATTTGTCACATTCAATATTCTTCTGAAAAATGAATTATTCTGTTAGCTATTCAATGCCTGCAGTTCTTTGTCCTTCGTTCAGATATACAACATAATCAGAACTCAGTTGTCACAAGTAAGTGGATGAATGTTTGTATGTGGGATGTAACTCTAATAATGTGCCTACCCTGCAGTTGAAAGGACTTGTGTATGGGTGGTGCTGTCATTGTTGTATCTATGGAAAAATAAGGCACCATACGTACTAGCTGCTCAAATTGATTTAGCAGCTTCTGCTGAGTTTGGCTACAGCACTATGAGTACTTAGGTGAAACAGTTTAATTCTTATTTTTAGCTTATATCTTTCTGCCATCTAAATGTACTTCTATACTAAAAGTTACTAACTGCATTGATTAAAATTACTGATTTTCAATGCTTAAACTCTCTTGGGGTGGAATACAAAGGCATGTAATTTTATATAGCTGGAAAAGCTTTTAGTTCTCCTAAGTTCTTATGCTTTATCTTCATGTTTAAAGTTCTTGGAGAAGGTTGTCCTTGGCAACGGAGACTATTCATAAAAAATTACTTTTTCTATCCTTACCTGCTTAAAGATATACATTTTGTAATGTGTTTAGTGCTAAGGTAGACTATAACAAGGCAATAAAAAAAAGAATTGTGTTTTTCCAAAATAATTTCATGAATATTCATAAAGAAATAAATTGTTTCTGCATTTTTCCTGCATGACTTTTGGCAGTGCATATGTCCTGCTTGCTTTTGGATTAGCTATGTACTGAGTAAGAAATGAAAAAGTTCTTGTCAAATAATGTCACCTGGTATTGTGTTTGGAGGTTGGAACATTATTTGCTAAAATGAAGTTTTGGGTGAACCTAATTAATGCAGTGTGGAGTATTAACGCAGTCTAGTACTCAGGTTGAGGTCAACTTGAATGCCAGACTTGTCAACTTTCCTCCTTCTTGTTTAAGGCTGGTGCAATCTGTGTTTAGCTCTGATACAAGGTTGCACTGCTTTGGTTGTAAAGGGAAACCTCAGACAACAAGGCACATTTAGATACAGATAAAAATGAACTCAAATTTCTTAAGAGTGCAGGTATCCACTCTTGTGAAATGTGTGTGTTTCATGGCATTGTATCCCTGGCTGCCACACCACTGTTTTTTGTTTGCTTGTCTATAACTACCATAGGTGACCATCTCTGAACTGAGAAGATGATTTAGACTTCTTCCTGGAAGGACTTTTGGGGCAATTGCTCAGGGAAACAATTCCAGACACAAAGTCAAACAGGATTATAGACACACTGAATCCATTTTGTATTTTGGTTTTTCCTCAGGATTTGAATCCTTTATGATCTCAGTGATTTTCCTGACCAATAGCTATACAAAGGCAAAATTTTACCTGGAGTTTTTGAAAGACTATATTGATCTTTGTCCTTTTACCATCTTACTATTTGAAATTACACTGCTATGAGTTTAATAAAAGAAAGCATCCTCGCAAATTAAACTCATTCTGTCCATAAAAGGCTAAAATCTGACTTAGAAAAAAATCAGAAACTGTATCTTACATATACATGTGTTATCTAGAAGAAACAATAATTAAGATATTCTTTATCTCACATAAGTAATAAAATTTTATATGTCTTTGATTGAGTTCTCAACAATCAACCAGTGTACCTGTACTTGTATCTCTGCTGTTTTTTTGCCATACAGTGGAAGCTCTTCTGCTGCTCTGTGACTCAGTCACTATACTCAACATGGCTACTGAGCAGGTCCTGATTGTTAATTGGAGACTTATTAATTGGATCATAAGAGCATCTGTTAGATTCGAGATTTAAGCAGAATCATGTTGAATATCTGTATCCCCACCAAACCAGCAGCTGGGTGCTCAGTTGGTACCTCTGATCTCCTAGGGATCAGAGATTTCTTGGGAACACCCAGAGAAGGGCTTTTGTTCAGAAATATCTATTGTGCCTGTGACCAGCTGTTGAGTGAGTATAACCAAACCTAACCCTCCTGCAAATGCCCTTCCTGGACAGTCTGGGACCATGTCTGACCTGGTTTCCCTCACAGGGCCTGTTCCTCACCCTTTTGTGTGGGGTGACATTCCTGCCTAGCTTCATCCTGTGCCCAAGGATGTGCCCAGGGCTGCCTCAGTTCCCCGCAGCTCCCTTGCCTCTGGCTGAGGTGGTGGGAATGGCCCAGGGTGCCAAGTCCTGCCCTGCTCTGCTGACTTGGGCAGTCCCTGCTGTGCCCAAACCCCAGAGACCAGCTGTCCCATGAGGCACCCTGACTTCAAAAGTTTAAAAGTGAAATGTGTTACAGTTCAAGCTAACTCTGGAATTGCAATTGTATAGAAAGTGGTGAGTATTCAAATTTGGTTTACTTGTTACAGGTTCTTTGGAGTACAGAGTGTTTTGGGTGAAAAAGTATAGAGGAACTGAGGAGGCTCTCAAGAGACAAGGCGACATTATTCTGATGAGAAAAATGCAATATGGCTTTTCAGGCTTAATTTCTGATTATGGGAGACACTAACTGTATGGAAGGAACAGGTCTGGCAATTGCACTGTCGTAGGGTTTGGAGAAGCAGTGCAGGAGATCCTAACTCTGCCAGACCCTATTAGATGGGGATGCTGATGAACCAATTCCCATTCTCCATTTAAAATAATGCTTTCAGACATTTAAAACATAAGCAAAGTTGAGGGGACATGACACTGTACAACTTTTTTTGTCCTGAAACAACTTGTGAAAGATTCTAGTCAGTTTTGTAAAGGTCTAGTGCTAATTCTTTCTCATTCATTACCTAAGAAATAACAGCTCATAAGTGCTTTTAGACATTGTCTCTGCATTAATGTGGTTCCCTGACTACTCTGTACCGTGTCACTTTCTAAATCTAGATTTTCCATTGGGTTATAAAATTTCATTAATGGAGGATTTGAAATTATTCTCTTCTTCAAAAGCTTTTTCTTGTATTTCTGTCCATTACCGTACAATGACTTTTAACTAGTTGGCTCAGAAGCTCATATTCTTTTTTCACAAGTGATTAGGAAGGCCGAGGACTATTCTTAAGGTTCTTTGACTCTGACGTATTTATAGGCCTGAGCATCTTTATGATTTTTTCAGATCACAGTTTAGTCATTTTTTGTCAGGAGAAGTAGGACACGAGGCACTTTCTCACTTCAAATAAAGTGCAACTTCAGGTTAGCCAGATTCTGTTCAATATTTTTCTCTCTTTGTTAATTTCAGTTTCTGAAAATTGTGACTTCTTGTTCTCAAGTAATGAAAATGTCAGCAATTATTTGTTTAACAGTCAGACAGTTCTTCTTGTTGACCTCAGTTTAGTTTTGTTCAAGTGATTCCCTACATGTATTTTGCTTTTAACTACACAGCATTATGCAGTATCTAGTAAAAAAAAATAAATAATCCTGGTGAAATGTATTCAGTAACTTCTATATTTTGTCTAGTGATCTTGAATGCAAAAATGTTGTTTACAGTCTTATGGTAACTTTAACCCAAGGATATATGGTTTGACTAGTTTTTCCTCAAAGTTCATAATTCTTTTTATTTCTACTTTTGAAGCTTCACAAATTATCTGATTTCTAATTATTCAACAAGCATCATTTACACTTCCACTGATGATTCTACACAGAAAGAGTCTGCATCTTGAAAAGCAATTTTCACCTTACTTTAGGCGAAATCACCAGTTCATTTTTTCATGTTTCAGATACTCAAAAACATGTGGAGCTTAACTTTTGCCTGCACTTTCTAAATACCTTAGGTTTGTGATATAGCAATGATGAAAACAACATAATTTTTATTTATTTTATTCTTCTTTTATATATGTATCCAGAGCCCCTTATATTTTTATGTATATAATATTTTGTTGTGAATGAGTGGTGTGGCCAATTAAATAATCATTGTCAAAGGTATTGGCAAAAAGCAGGTTTTAACATAAACTTGTGAAAGTGTGATTTAGCAGAATTCACTGGCAAGTTAACTCTTTAGCTTAGTACATAGACAAAGAATGGCAGGGAGAAGGATGCAGGATGCACCACCACAAGGGTTTTTTGTCTTTGTTCACTAAAACTACCAGGATGAGACTGTAGTCAGTCTGAAATTTAGGTGATTTTAGTTATTAATATATGCAGTAGATTGTTATATACTTGCTGCAGGTAGATTATTGTCTCTCGTGTGTGTTGCAATAGAGATGACATTCCCTTCCTTAGTCCAAACATTTCCTAGAAGACCTGAGATGAGGATTTCATCTCAGACAAAACCACACAGATATATTCTTCCAATAAGTACTGCTTATGTTTAAGAAAGATTTTAACAATAACACGCAAAAGGAAAAAATCATTGTAAATCTTCCAAGTCCAAGTATCCTGATGATGTTGCTGAGCATTCACTCTGTGCTTCTACTTAGAAAATAGAATAGACATTCTAATTTATACTTTGTAAAAGTCATTGCTATGCACACAGAAATTCTTTAGACAATTGTGATAACAATATTAGTTTATGCACCCTTTTTAATAAGCTTGGAGAAAAATCAGCTCTCATTTTCCTACTTCTTTAAAAAGTGCTTTTGGTGAGATAATCCATGGCTGTTTGTTATTGCTTCAAAGCAGCCTAAAGTCCTAAAGAGTGAATGTTCTGACTCTTTCCCCTGAGCCAATTTCAGCATTTATTTTCAGTTGTAGATTGGCGTGCTCATAAATTTTAACTTTCCTCTTGACCTGTGAAGAAAAGAAATGCAAAATTAGGGCTATGATATTCCTTTAATAATTGTGTCACCTAACATTGAATAGGAATAGTTGCAGCCTTTAATGGAGCATCAGTGCATTTTTCTTTCCCCTTCATTTTACTGTGACAAGTGCAAGGACACACAGCTGCCTCATGCTCAGCTTGTTCAAGAGCCCTTCTTTCCTGCTCTGCAAAGCTGCTCCCCAGCCAGCCAGGCCCCAGCCTTTATTAATCTGTACTAGTTGGACTGTGCATTTGCCAGTTTTGAACTTCAGATATCCTATTCCCCCAGCTTGATGAAATCCCTCTGAATAGCAGACTCTAAAATATTAACCACTCTTCCTGGTTTCGTATTATCTGTAAATTTGTGTCTTCATTTCTTCACCATGGAGATCAGCAGTGCTGTCAAACAGTATCAGACCTAGCATCAAACCCTGAAGAACAGTGCTGGTAGCTGAGGGCAAGCCATGTATTTAAATAGTGGCATAATGACATTTTCTTCTTTCTCCCTTGCTTTCTTTCTCAGTACTTCCTAAAAATTGGTTTTCTACTTTTCACTTGTTCTGCATGTTGAGCTTATATTTTCATGGATTTAATATTCAGCCAAGAACTTTGCTCCTGAGTGGTTGTACTCAGGTCACACTAGTTTTATATGTGTGCAAAAAAATGTTTGGTTGGATTTTTTTCCTCCATATACCTCGAATTTCACCTGCTATATTTTTGACCAGTGACTCAGAGGTGTATGTACCACTCAAGTCATAATTTGTTTTTGTACTCACAGAACCTGTTTTAATGATTCATATCTATGCTGAACTACACAAATGCAAGTGGAAGACTTCTGGTTACAGTCAATGCTGGATGAACAACTGAACATTTATTCTTAACTCCATTTTCCTGTCTCATATCCAACTGCTTATTGAAATTTCTTCCTACTTTTGTCTTTGTTTACAAGCTTCTTTTTGTCCTTTATTCTTTTGCAGAGCTGTTGAATCTAAGTGAATTATCGCAATTATGAAATTGTATACTTCTATAGGATTTCGAACAGTATCATTGTTTTGCATCGCATCAGTAGTAACTTTCTTACTGGAGAGGCTTCCCGATTAGCTGATCCTAGAACAAACATAGTTTTAGTCTCTTCAAATGTTATCTGTTTAATTTCCCACAGTGACATTTGACTAATAGATAGGAGGATGCTGATGCTATTCAGAATAGCTTTATTGCCTGTTCTCACCTTCTTGTCTGAGAATCTGGTAATCAGTATCATTATTCTGGTCAGACACTCTCTAACAGTTATGCAAATGTATATTGTTATTTAAGATTGGTATTTTAGACCATTAAAATTCTGTTCAGTATATGTTCATCTGTTTAAATTGAAGTTTTCTTTCTTGTCATACTAGGCTCTCTCATTCTTCTTTGCATTTACCATCCCAGTGGCTGCCAAGAAATTTCTGGTGCATCTATTTCATTAATGTGTTCATCCAGGACAAGATATTTCAGTTTGCTTTTTCTTATTTCTTGTTTCCTAAGACACCTTATTCCCTTTGACATTTAATATTGGTATGGAAACACACTTGTCACTGATTTGCCTTGCTTATTCACATACTGTTTAAGTAGTAAACATTATATTTCATTTTTTTAACCATTTCTAATATTTTGTGTGTCTTATTTCAGAATGCAGAAATCCCTATGCATACACTTTTGGATAAATCTTTGCCAACTGATTATTTTCTACATCTTTTAGACTGTTATCTTTCATAAACTCATCAGCTTCTAAGCTCAGTCACAATTTCCTTAGTTTTAAGCATCAGTAGCTTTGCTCTCAAAATAGTGATGTCAAGTGGAGGGCTAAAGTAAGAATAGGACAAGATTTATAAGATGAGAGCTATTCTGATTGAAGAACATTCATACAAATAGCACTAGTCCTGTATCTCTAGAGCTAACATGAGGGAAAGAATGCTCTTTTTAATATATTTCAAAGTGTTTTATTTTATTGATTACATGATATCCGAGAGTTCATGGCGTAGAGCTGAGAAATAGATGGCACATCACATGTCCTTTTGTGTATCAAAATATCACATTTGGCTTTGGTCAAAATATTTTAAACAAGGTAAATAAACTTTTAAACAAACTCTGTAGTTTTAAATTTTTTTTTTTATGTGTTGCTCATTTGTATTTCTCTTTTTCATTGCTTTGTTATACTCCTCTAATCTCAGTACATATAGACCTACAGTGCAGATTGTGCAATATTTTCAACTGCATTCACAATTGAAATTACAAAATCTGCCTCCTTCTCTAAAAAAAGTCTATGCCCTCGAGGTAGGCCTACAGCCCTTAGCCTCCTCTTCTGCTGTGAAGATTTTTGACAGCTGACACCACATCTTGACAGAGCTGGATGGCTCAGAATATAGCTTGCATTAAGACCAGTCAGCATTTATGTACTATTTGCTCCTCTATTTTATTTTCCTGAAAGATTTCAGTCTACAGGGTTTTCTAGGATCATGTCAAAGCATGACATCAGGACCAAATCCACTGAAAAATACAGTGATGGTTCTGCTTTCTTTTCAAAGCACAAGGAAGAGTTATTCTTTCTTGATGTAACTCCTACTATATTACTCAGACTTATACCCTGCAGACCAGTATATACAGCATTGCCAGTCATAACAACAGGCCACTGATTTTTGCACAGAATTTCTTTTTTTTTTTAGTTTCTTTGCCTGCAGCAGCATTCTTTGATTCTTTTTTTTTTTTTCTTAAAGAGCTTTTGCTAATCTTTTTATGCTATAACTATAATTTTTATGAAGAAATAAGGAGTAATTTTCCTGTAGAGAATGAAATATGAGGCCTTGATAATAAAAGAGAAACAGAGACTTCCATGGTTCAGAGAAGTATGAGATGATAAAAAAAATGTACACTTAAGATTGAAGCTATGAAAAATTCAACAGTGGTGGGCTGTTGTGGTGCAGATTTGGGAGTTGGACAGAACAGAGTCTACAATAGTTAAAAGAAAAAAGAATAGTTGTCTAAAATATAGAACTATATATTTTTAAATGCATTAACTATATAGAAGATAGAAAAATAGTCTGAAGTGGAACCACAATAGAAAAGAATCCATCAGAATCAATAGCATATTTCTTCCTGGAAAAGCAAAATAAATTCCATTATGAACATTACTGTCCTCCAGGAGATCTACCGGGGAGCAGTGTAGAGATAAACAGCAGACAAAAGGGAGAACTAGAAATTTTACATACAATAATTTTTAAGTATAATAATAATAAGATTTGGTCTAAGTTATTTACATAATTTAGACCATAAATGTTAGTATCATTTTAACTGGACTAACAATACAAAATAAAGTAAATTAGCTATGCCTTTAAAACTTTAAAGAGACTAGTAGTAAATTTTTGATGTCTCATGAAAATCATATTCCCTTTTTTGCACATAAAAAGTTTTTGAGGGTTACAGTGTCAAAGGAGGATACATACATGAGTTTTCTCCTCCACCTGTAAGATTTATGTCTTTACCTATAAATCGTTAGGAAGTCATTCTGGTTGAAGCTGTTTCAGTTAAAAGAATTAAATTAGGAATGAGCCATGTATCAATTTACACTAATTGGGACAAGAGAATTGCAATGTTAAGTGATGTTCAATTTCTCTTTTTCTTACCTTCATCTTGTTCTTGGTACTCAAACATCCCCTGCCACCCAGGTTTTGGTTTCATATCTCAAAAGTAGAAGAATTTGTATTGGTTATTACAATGGTTCTTTGTAAAGTTCAATTTCGTCTACTTTACAAGGAAGTCTTTCCTAAATGACCTAACAGTGGTGAAGGAAGATGGCTGGAATTGGAGCATAGAGAAGTGCCTTGTCATGCTGGAAGTTTATGGATGGCTTACTAAAGCAAAGCTTACACTCATAAATTCTGAATTCCAGTTCAAATCTATAACATAAAGCTATTTTTTTTTTCATCTTATCTCCCACAAGAGCTATGAACTGACTCTGGTTTTTTATATTTTCTGTTCTTTCAAGGAGTGGGGGAAGGGAGGGAGGATGACAGAAAAACAACAGATGGGTTAGAGGCAGAATACCTTCTTAGGCTTAAAAAATAATATAATGTCTTCAGACAGCCTGTATATATTCTTCCTTGTTGACTGGAGTACTATCCTTTTTATTGTCATGTCTGAATTTCAGCCATGTAAGATGTGTAAATAGAAAGCAAAATGGGATCTAAAAGACCACTGCTAAGAGTTTATGGAAAAAGTAGGAGCTAGTGGAAAAAGTAATATAGTTACTTCATAATTTCAACTCAATACCATGTAGATTTCTTTAAAGGAGGACTTCTGAAATTATTTTTGAAAAATAATTTTGTTACCTTGAAGAGTCTAAATTCATTTGAAAGAAATTATTAATTGTGTAAGGTACTAGTAATATGAGAAACAACAGAGAAAAAATTAAAAGTAACTTTTTCAGTTAAAAGTGAATATTATTCAGCACCCCTGATTAGTCTTTCAGCTTTATTATATAATAAGTTTTATAAATAACTTGTGGTCAAACAATAGTGTAGACTCTTGTCTTTCTGTTTCACTCCCTTCACTTTTGATGAGCTGTCTTTCTACATCTATGTTTCATGACATGTGCCACAGAAATGGTATCCCACTAAAATCTAATTTATCCTCTGGCAAATGCCCATTCTTCATATTAGCTTACTACAGTATTAATTATTTTCTTTATTCCAGGTTATTACCCTGAGACAAAAATGTGTTATTTTTTAATGCATTTCAGCTCAAGTTCTTCTGTTACGTAAAAATAATTTGAATTTACAAGTTTTAGACTAGAATATTAAATGTCAGTATTTTCTATATCTAGATGTATTTTGATGCAAAAAAAACCCGAACAACTGTTTTTTTAATCCATTAAAAGTAAATTAATTTGTGTGCAGGATACTAGAATTTGTCAGTGAAATTATTTGGATGCAGATGTTTCAGTTGATTAAAAGTACATCCTACTACACTAGGTTATATTCCAATCTTGTGAAGTATAAAACAAAACATGATTGCCTTGTGCAATTATGTACTTTCTGTAAGAATTAGAAGGGTATAAAATAAATTGTTGTGTTTGTAGAGTACTGTTCCTACTGCTAACATAGGATTCTTTAGAATGGGACCAGAATATTAACAACAACAACAACAACAAAACAACAACAACAGCAACAACAACAACAACAATAATAATAGTAATAATAATAATAGGTGTGCTCTGTTTTCTTAATACCCCTTGCTATTTCATGTTGGAAGAGAGAAGGCACATTGCTTTTCCTCCTTTTGGAATTGATTTGTAGTCCTTTTTGCTAGCAAGTACTACTACTGCTTATAGTTTTCCAAGTTTCCAATGGGCTTCTCTGTAAAGACCTTTGGCTTCTGAACTGGGAGGCAGTAGGCTAAATTTACTAGCTGGGCAGAAGAAATTCTGTTTATACTTCATATGTGAAGGAGTGAGAAGAATTGCATGAAGATCCTGAAGAGAATTTAGTGGTGGTAAAAAGTGCTTTTTGGAATTACTTGACTCATATAATTGCTTATTCTTTTTCAGTCCCATGAAGATGGTGATATTTCACTGTATTAGCACTATAGGTAATAAATTTATTATATAATCCAGTTTTTCTTAATTAAAGAAAATTTCTGAATGGTTTTCTTTTTGTGTTTGGGGATTTGAGTGGTGATTTATGGTTGTCATTGTAATTTTCTTTGTTTGGTTTCCATTTTGGGTTTTTTTAGTTTAATTGTCCTTTTCAAGGAAGGTAAAATTAATTGATTAGATTAGATTAGATTAGATTAGATTAGATTAGATTAGATTAGATTAGATTAGATTATGGCAAAAAATTCTGATTGTCTGTTTATGAACTTGCCAGCAACAACAATAAAAATACCTTACTACGTGGGTTTTAAGACCTCAGTATTTCAAAATATTAAGTGGAAATGTAGAATGGTAGTGAGAGGTATCCTCAGTCCTCTAAACACCTCCTTGCCTAGGAAAAAGGTCAGTGGAGTTTCATTACTAACAAACCAATACCAGAATATGCCATCCTCCTGATAAAGCATTTAAATTGAAAATTACAGATTTTTATTTTGCATATAAAAAGCAAATCTTTGGACCAGGAAAATTAGCTAAGCAGATTACTTTTTAAAATTTTGATACATTTTTCATTTTGTCAGTGTCTAATATCCATCAAGTGCCAACCTTGCCCTTTTCTCCAGACATGCAATGTTGTTGTGCTTCATTATCTAAAATTGCAAGATCATATCTGTGATTGTGCAAACTTGACAGAATAATGGAAAACCGTTCAGAACATTATTGAACTGTTTATTACTTGTAATTAAATACAACATCACTCTAAATCAGAGCTGGTTGCTTTAACAGATACAGTTTTCCCTAAAATAAGAATTTAAAATTTTCTTCCAGTCCTGGTTCTGGCCCGGATCATTTGGAGGGAACATGGCCAAGACATTTTGTTATTCAATACCATATTACATCTTTGCCAGGGGTGGGGAAGGTGGACTTTCTCACTTCTGGGGAGGAGAGGCATCCCTTTCTGGGGTAACAAAGCCTGGCAGCAGATGCAGGAGGACCTGTTCTCTCTTTTTGTATGCTTCTGTTATAATATTGGTGCAGTTACTGCTTCTTTTCTCATCTCGTTGTTTTCAGTAAATTGTTCTCACCTCAGCCTGTGATCTTTGCCTTTTGTGCCTGCAAGGGTCTTCTCCATGCACCTTCAGGGGTGCAGGAGGCTGGAAGAGGGGGTGGAGAAGGGCAAAGAGGGGAGAGAGAGAGCAAGCAAGCAGCAGCGTAGTTTGAGAAGTCTTGGTGGGAGAACTAGATTCAGAAATACCATTCCTGAACCACGTCACTTCTCTATAGCTAAGTCTTTATACTCTTTTCCACTGAAGATTAAGTCACTGAAGATTAAGTCACAAAAAACATTTGGCAAAATATTGAGGATTCGTATTCCTTATTTCTTGTTTTTTCTTTGTGTAATCAAGGAAAAGTATTTTGGAATAAGAAGCTGAAGAGGATTTACCCAGCTAGGTATGCACAGTCATCATGAAGATAAATAGTTGTCTATTTTTCAGAACAAGTGAAAATTTTGGTAAAAACTTTAGTTTTCAATAACTGATAGAGAAAGTGAAACTTCAAACGTTTCAGTGAAACTTCAAATGCTTATAGGTGGCATGGATAGTTAAAGAAAAAAATGAAAAACTACAAGAGTCAAAACTAAATACTCCATTTAACAGATTTTTGTGGAGCCTTTTTCTGTCATTGATTCTCTCTGAGCACCCTGTCTCTCAGGCTACATTTCTCTGAAAGAAATCCATATGTTGAAGGATGTTAACATTTCTAACAACTCTGTTTTTTTGAACAACTACAAGAGTACCCTGCAGGTTCTGTCTTTTCTTCTAAAAATTACTTCCATTTTACTTTATTTGGAGAATCTCTTGCAATCTCTCTTTCACCTCTTTGGTAGATTTGATGCCATCTTCCACAGTCCTTAAAATCAATGACTCAGCAATAGATTACTTTTATCTTTTCCTCCTCTTTCTTTACCCTAACATTTTCCCCTTTATATATTCATTACAGCATAACTGATGAATTGAATCTTGTATTTTAAAACAACATTGTATTTATTTGTTAACCTTGTGAAAACTTGGGATTGACATTCTTCAGATAAAATCAGTGATTCTAAACTGAGATCAACTATGACTGTAACAAAGTGTTCTATCTTGATAATGGGTGTGAATGAAACCATTAAAATGTGCATACATTTGTGTATTACTCAATTTTTCTCAAAGCATTTCCGGACATCCTGGAAAAGTCACTTATTGAAGTGTACCATGTGGCTGAAACTCACAGGCGGCTTGATAGTCTAGAATGAAAATACTTGTTATCAGGCCAAACATTTTTCCTTTTATGAGACATCAAAGAGAGAGACACATAATGCTTAAAGAGCTGGATTTGAATTCAGTACTGCTAAATGCTATAATTGCATGTTTCAGAGAAAACACTGGCTATGTTTCCCTCTGTAGAAAAAAGTAAAAAAGATGAATTGATCAAAACATCATCAAAAAGAAAGTGAAACAGAAACCCAAGAACCATTTGTAGGTAAAACTCTGCTATAGATAACTTTCTTAAGAATAATGTTAGGACTAGGATATCTAGTCCTATCAACATGATAAGATGCAGTGTTTGAGAATACCAGTGAAGGGAAAAAAAGACAACGTTACTGTCTAATTTTTTCTGATTTTGAGTTCTAATAAAAATAGTTATGGTTTGAGATCTCTTAACAATGTTGCAACATTCTTTTTACCTGAAACATTTCTCAGTAAAGCAAGAGAGCTATATGAACAGGCTTCAGATCCCATGTCACTCCACATCAGCAGTGGTGTATGTAGAATGCATACTGGATGCCATCTTCCTTAGACACTCACTTCTTTCTCACTCTCAATAATGGTGCAGGGAATGCAAGACCTGCATGTTAAATGTCACCTTCACAGGCAGACAATGTGAAGGGCGGAGACGTATACTTCATATCTCTTCTAAATGATCAATAACTTGGCAATACTGTTGGAAACAATATAATTTTTGGTGACAATACTAGTCTTTAAATATTTTTAAAGTACAAGATTTTCTGCTTAAGTGTGTTCCATTTTGCATGCTCCAGCATTTATATTAAAATAGCTATAAAATATTGCAAAGGCAATTTCAGAATTGATAGGATTTTTGCTTCCTTCCCCCCCTCCCCCCCAATCCTTTTTAGACTTTCTGCCTGACACACTGAGTCCACAAAAGTAGTGGTTTGTTTCAAAGTCATGTTACTGAAGTTCTGTGGGAGCAGCTGCTCATAGACAATTTTCTTTAAAGCATGAAGATGAGAAAAGCATGAGCTTGGGTCAGGAGCACACATTGTTGATTCAGTGGAGATTACTTCAGCATAAGGGAGAAATACAAAATAGTTAAAATAGCCCAACAAAAATCTTTTAAAGACATAATGATCCTTAAGCATTCTTAGTGTTGCTGTGAAAAGCAGAGGCTGTGGCTCAGCATTAAATATATATGCATTTTTTTATTAGAAATTTATCTATGTACTTATAAAATAGCCTATGCAGAGTAATAGGCAAATGAATAAGGAGATTTGTGATTTTATAGTTGATATTATTAGCGTGCATGATCATGGATTGCTTATCGTAATATAAATTACCTTCTTAGAAAATGTTGAGAGACCTTTATTTCTATGAGAGCACCTTGCATGGCTTTGTCTATCCCTGTTTTTTTTAGAATTATCTACCTATTAGGAGAGCAAAGAATTATATCAGAAATTTCTATGAAGATTAGGATTCACTTTACTATCTTTTGGTTTTTTTCCCACTGGGAAACAGCAAGATAAGACATCAAAGAGGTAATGTGGCTTTAAAAAATATATTCAAATTTTCTTGAAACCACTGCATTACTCCCCAGTTGCAGCAGGATCAGATGCATATCTGCCCAACAGGAAACTGGGGTTGTTTAGCCTGGAGAAAAGAAGGCTCAGGGGAGACCTTATCACACTCTACAATTCCCTGAAAGGAGTTACCAGTGACAGGACAAGAGGAAATGGGCTCAAGCTGTGCCAGGGGAGGTTCAGGCTGGACATAAGCAGGAAAGCCTTACTAAACACTTAAATGGACAGCCCAGGAGGGTGGTGGAGTCTCCATCCCTGAAGGTGCACAAGAAATGACTGAATGTGGCACTTAGTGCCACGGTCTAGTTGGCAAAGGGATGGTCCGTGAAAGGTTGGACTTAATGATCCCAGAGGTCTTTTCCAACCTAAATGACTAAGGGATTCTGTGATGTTTACATCTGATGCTGTTAACATGGTAGTCAAGAGTAACTCTCACTGACTTTACACAGACAGAACTGAATTTCCTTGCAACAGCTGACTGTAGCAGGCCCAGGACCTGCAATGCCTCCATGGCGATCAGCAGCCAAGACAGGAAATGTCTAGTCATGATGACTGGACCTTGGAAGCCCCTCTCCCACCTTGCTTATCTCTCTGTAAGACTACAGGTCACTTTCCTTTAACCCTTACTATTGAACAATTCCTAAAACCCCTGTACCCTATATAAAGGGCTGCTTTTGCCCTGCTCGGCAGAAGAGCTGTCCCTGAGAACCTTCACAGAAGATTCAATAAAGACATCCCTGTGGAACTTCATACAGCCTTCTCCTCTCCCTCCCTGTGTCTGCCTGCCTAGGCACCTAGCAAGCAAAGAGCTGAAATCACAAAATGAGCTGGTAATCACTAGAGCTGATATCTCCTAAGCTTGCAAAGGTTGCCTGCAGCCAGCGGCTGCTTGGGAACTCGGACAGGCTGTGCTGAGCAGGACTGCACTATCCAGACCCCATTGCAGCCCGCTGGGGACACCCTGAAACCCGGCGGAGGCTGCATTAGCCAACTACAAGAGAAACTAAATAATGCGTGTCTGTGACTTGCACAACTGTCTCAACAGTGTCTCTAATTGAGCAGAGGACCATGAAGTACTGCCTGCAGTATAGGCTTCTTCCTTAATTCAGAACACAGTGCTGTCAGTTATAAACTGTATTAATTCTCTGCTACTTTAGAGAGTTTGGGGCGTGTTTTGTTTTCCATTTTTATGCATAGCTAAAAGTAAGTCTCCTCTGCTGTATAATTTAGAATTTGTCTTTCAGACTTCTGTTAGCCTGCTTTTGATAAATTCAAATTTTCATTTACTCTCAAGTTCCCTTTCCAAGTAATTTTTTTTTCCCAAAGAAAACCTGTTGAGTTTTTTTGGTTAGTTGGTTGGTTGTTTTTGTCTTTTTTCTGAAGATATTTCACTGAAAGGAAATCTTCCACTGCACACAGTAGCATTGTGTTTAATTTGTTGTGCCTTGTATAGCCACCTACCACTGTCTCAAAAGGATTTTTGTCCTAAAGCTTTCTCAAAAACTGATAGGAATTGCACAATATGTAATCCATGCCTTTATTTTCATTCATAAGGAACATCTAGACATCCTGATAGCATTGTGTGTTTTATGCTAGTGGATCCCAAAGTACTTTGTAGGCAAATAGAATACTACCAGTTTAATACCCTGCAGTAATCACATACTCAGTACTGACATACTGCAGAGGTAAACCAGATCATTTAGATATGAGTTATAAAATATCACTCAGTAATTACTTCAGGATGATTTACCATAAGTATGCACACTTTCACTGACAGGATATAATTTATTGTAGCATTTGTACCCATGGAGTAGGCATAACATCATTACCCAACTTGACTCTTTGTCCTAAACACAGATCAGATAATCCTGTCATGTGGATGTTTGCATGGTTCATTTGAAATAAGATATTGCTAGTAGTCCTCTGTCACCTTGCCATTAATGCAATGTTTTTGGAAACATGGTATTTTTTTGCATGTCTCCCATACCAGTTTGGAATCAAAATATAATGCTTGACTGTCCAATAGACTACACAAATCATCTTATTCTCAAAGATGCATTCTTGGCTCACTACCACTCCATTTAATATAATTTGTCTGAAAGCTGTGAAATTATATACTTGAAACATTCATTTATCACTGGTAGAAAGAAAAAATATAATTAACATCCTTAAGTTTCTTGAAAGACGAGAGGATGAAGAAAGGAAGGACCTACATTGCAGAGTAATACTGTAAAACACACTGGACCTGTTTATCTTAGGAGTGATATGAACATATGAGTTCAGGTTTGGAGTAGGCAGAATTATTTCCCACCTGCTCTTCATATTCAGGTTATTTTTTAAAGAAAATTACCTGCATGTAGTGGGTTGGTGCACCCAAATGCACCCCTCAGTAGGAATGATCAAGATACTAGGACATCAGGACATATGGAGAGTTTACTGTCACTGCAGTAGGTCTGTAGTCCAAGCACACATTCTGTAAGCAGAGCTGTAGGACACTGATCCATCTGGTAATTTAATTATGGTTAATTACACAGTCCAGTAAATGTTGTTCCTGTCAGATGGTTAAAATTTCCTATCTGGCATGAAAAGTTAAATATGACTTTTTAGTAACATTACATTTCTAATGATTAATTTACCAGTTTCCACTGATTGAAAATGCTATGGGGGTTTTTTTGCACAGAGCATTTGTTTCCCATGGTCTTGGCTACAGCTTTTTGTCCCTTTTTGGGTACTGTGCCAAATTCAGACACGCACAGTTTTCATAAAAGATTTTGTCAGAGCAACAGTAAAGAGAAAAATTGTAAAGAGATTTTGTATAAAACTGGTAAACAGCTGGCAAAGAAGAGATCTTTAGGATACAATTTGCACAATTGGAACTGTGCAGATCCAGAAAACATAGTTGAATGTAGGTTGGTTGATTTGTTTTCCTGTCTGAAACCAAGCATTTGGGATAAGATGAGGAGTGGATTTATGGAACTTTTCTCCAGTTTATGAGCAATAAGTTATTTAAATTCTAAAAGACAAATTTCACTAGATTGAAACAATATTCTATGTATATTGAGTTTGGAAAATTAATTATATTGTAGTGTTTTAAGAAAAATATTTTTCCTTTTGAAGTCATTTTCTATTAAAAAAAAAAAAAAACAAAATTACATATAAAGAGGATTTTCTTTCTTTCCTAAATAGAATATCTGTCTGGATTACTTTTTTGGGCCCTCTGGTAAAGTCAAGTGTTTTTGCAGCTGGTGCACTTGAAGTAATTAAGTGATGGGAATTCATCTTACCAAAAGAAAAATGAAGCCAGTTAAGAGAATAAAAAGTTAATTTTAAATGTCATCCTCTACACAGTGAAATGCTAATGTTTTGCAGTGCAGAACCACTACAACTTGAAAGAGATGCATAGAAATATAATTACATCAGTTAAGAATATTTTAAATGGGCTTAAAAAGCCCATTTAAGTTATTTCTGCTTTATATGTCTTTAAAAAAAATATATATATTGTTATTCAATAACAGACTACTATTTTTTTTTGTGAATGAATGACATATGTCTTGCTCTGTGCACAAATAAGTAGCAAAGCCTGCATTCCTACAATCACTAATAAAGGAAGTATTCATATGCTGCAGTGCACCTGACAAAAGATTTCATCTTGAGATATTTTTACCAGGAAATTCAGTAACTGAACGTGAAATTAAAAACATTTCTTGAGCAACTAAAAAAGCGGAATTCATCACAAAAAGATTAAAATGCAAATCAGCTTTCCACCAAGAAGTTACATTAAAATTATATGAACAGTTAAGAAAGTTTGTTTAATGTATTCCGGTAATGAAATTTATATGTTTGTGAAGTACCCAACATATCTGTTTAATTCTTTTAATAAGAGTTAATAAAAATAGGAATCTGATGTTGGGGAAGGATCATGGGCTCTGGATTGAATTGGACTGATGGCATGAAACTTTTGATCTGTTGATGTCATTAAGACAGCAGAGAACAGGTGAGTGCAGTCTATTTATAGCAAGGATGTATGCAAAACTAAAATTTTAAATACTGTTTTCACATATACCCGGAGAATTTATAAGTGTCAGCTACTCAGTAGATGCTTTAAACCCACTCTACCCTGTGGGATTTTGGCTCTAGAGAAGAGCTGCCTATTCTTCCCTTTAGAACAACTGGAAATAAGACTGGGAATATATACATATGCACGTGTGTGGGTACATGTATATATATAATACAATTGCATTTCTTCTTATTCAAACACTGTAACTTGTTGTGTTTGGGTTGGCCCCAGACATAGGAAGGAATGATGAATCTGACTCCATGTTCTCAGAAGGCTAATTTATTATTTTATGATACTATATTATATTAAAGAATGCTATACTGAACTATACTAAAGAATACAGAAAAGATACTCACAGAAGGCTAAAAAGATAATAATGAAAACTTGTGACTCTCTCTCCAGAGTCCCGACACAGCTTGGCCCCAGTTGGTCAATGAGTGAAAACAACCCACAGCAGAAACCAATGGAACAATCACCTGTTGGATAAACAAGCTCCAAACACATTCCACATGTGAGCACAACACAGGAGAAGCAAATGAGATAAGATTGTTTTCCTTTTTCTCTGAGGCTTCTCAGCTTCTGAGGAGAAAAATCCTGGGTGAACGGATTTTTCCAGAAAATGTGTATGCCACAGTACATATAAACTTGAAAGACTTCTTAGCATTCCTGATGTTTTTCTCTAGTTCACCTTCTGACTATGCAAAAAATGCGAGCATACTGAACATGGATATGTTCTCCTTTTGACAAACAAAAAAGCCTCGCAACATCTGGCAGCACATCTGTGTCCCACTTTTGTACACAGTTTCTTGGTGGCTTTAGACAACGTCTGTCTAGAAAATCCATTATTTCTTAATGTGCATATTCTTTGTTTGAAAGAAGGGTAAAAAGTTCTATAAGCAAAATTCTAAAAGGTAGAAAGCTTATGAATTCATTTGCTGCACAATGGCTTTTTGAATTCCCTATCCAGGTACTGAAAGAACTGCCTGGTTTACCTGTTCCTGCCCAGCCGAGATCTCCCCTCACATGGCCTGAGATTCAAGACCCACTGGCCATCCCCCAGGCCCTCAGCCCCTGCTGAGCCCACATCCTTGCCTGACCTCAGTGCATCTGCATCTCCAAGGAGGTGCCTGAGTCCTGGGGCTGGGGTTACCCCATTGCCCCAGCTGCCTGCTCCTGGCTGGGATGGTGGGACAGACCCTGAGGTCCCACTGTGTGTTTCCCTGGAAGCAGCCATCCTCATTAAGCCGTGGCAACCTGCTGCTCAGCTTCACAGAGGACGCAAAAGCAAAACTTCAAAGATAGTACTGAGCTGCTTGGGAAATTTAAATTATAATCATAGGTTCTAATTATGATTTTTAGTCAACTTTATAGAACAGTTTAAAATATATTCATCTCTGAGTGTGTTTTTTAAAATACAAATTCCTGAAAATTTATTTTTGAGTATTTATCTTTTTTGTATTGAATTTCCATTGTTATTTATTTGATATTAAAGAGATACCAGTACTGTCTAACAATGGGCTCAAAAATGTGTACAATATTCTAAACAATATGATTTATTTTTCACTGAGAATATATTTGAATTGTTCTTGGTTTTTACTTCCTTCTCAAGCCTGAAGTATCATAGTTGGATTCAGGTAGCTCTGAGTAGAAGCAAGCATCAGAATTTGAGAAATCACTGGTTGTTTAAACTATGTAATTACAATATAGTTCAAAATTTTTCAAATGATTCTTGACCACTATGTATTAAATAATGTATTAAAATTAAAAGATGAACAATAATAATTATATGACAATAATTTTCACATTTTATTTTTAAAAGTTTGGGTTTTGTGGTTTGTTTGGGGGTTTTTTGGGGGGAAAGGGATGTGAGTGTGGATTTAGTGGTTTAGTTTACTGCAGCTTTTTAGCAGGGAAGATTTCCAAAGTGTTGGATAAGTATATATGAAAAATATATGGTTATAACTGCTATGCATAGGAAAAAAAAAAGAAAAAAAACAAAACATTTTTGGTGGTCTAAATATTTGAGTGCATGGAGTTTGGCTACTTTTTCCAGATATCATTTTCTAGTGACAGGCCCTACCATAGGGCGTCAGTTTTCAAGCGTGTATATATGGGAACAACTCCATTTAAGGCATGATGGGGAACATTTATAGATTTGGGGGCGGGGGGGGCGGGGTGCTTTTGTTTTGGTTTGGTTTCGGTTTTTTTGGTTGGTTTTTTGGTAGGGTTTTGTGGGGGTTTTGTGTTATTGTTTTCTGGTGGGTTTTTTTCTTTTAATTCTGGTTTTGATTTTGCATTTTCTTCTTTCTGTGATCTATTTGAGCCTATTCTGTCTTCCTGCTGTCCAATTATTGCAAGACACTTTGATTCTGTAATTGACACTACTACTGGTGGAATTATTCATGCTATTAGCCATGGAGTTTGTATGTCTTATAGGATACATGGATTGCAAAGAGCTCGAACAGTATAGGGAAAGCTCTGCCTCAGTCATAGGCAAGGCAAGCAGCTTCCAGTTAAATACTTGAATGGCTGGTACCTTCAACTTCTTTTAAAGTGAATCACTATTGCTGGCAATGAGAGATGTCTGAACAGAGCCTTGTAAGACTAGATCACAGCTTGTAGATATATATGCTATTACTGCCATTAGTCATGTTCCAAGCACACTGCTTTCTAAAAGTGCCAGATAAATCAATGGATCACTGTAAAGTAAAGTAGAATTTGTCTTTATTTTAGATCAGTTCATTTTTTTTTCTAAGACAATGTTCTTGAAATCCTCCTCTGCCTTTCCCTCTTCATTATTGCTACGTTTATAAGTCTAACATGGATTAATAGTTGCCATGGTCTCATCATAAAAAATATTTTCAAAGAGAGAGAAGGGTAAAGATTAATTAATCTTTATCACAATTAATTAACCTCACCTTAAACAGAAGTATTAGTCAGCACTTACCCTTGGGTACCTAGACTTAGAAAGCTCTGATTACAGCGGTATTTCTTCCCAATTAGTGTAATGACAGAAAAACAATTCATTCATTTCAGCAATTCTTTGTGCATTAGCCCATTCTTCGGACATTGTTATGATGATGAGTCTATTATTATGAAAAAGAACATGAAAAAACCTAAAGATGTTGTCTTAATGAGTCTTTCAGATCTTTGCTATATCAGACCTAACTTCAGACAGAAGGCCAAATGCTAGAGGAAATCTTCACATTTCATTGGAACTAAAAGGAAAAACTATCCACCCTCCCAAAAAGTCCAAACACATTTCAGTGAGTGATCTAGTTCAGGAGTAGACATGTCCACCCTTGGATCCCACTTGGCTTAGCTAAACTCTGCACATAGCTATCCTTTTTAAATGTAGCTGTCTTGTACCTAAAAATCTGTTGGGTGTTTTTCTTCCTCTGATTTCGTTACAGAAATGAAAGATAAAAACTAGGTGTGGGCCAAGAATTTTGCTCTAACTGCAAGGTAGAATTAACCTATCTACCCAATTGCATTTGTAGTGTCTGGAGTTTTACTCCATTGTAGTTTAAGTTATGCAATGTCCTTGAAGAACTGCTCTGACATCTTTATGATTAATTATCATTGACTCTCCAGTGTTTTCTTGAAAATGAAATTTCTGATCACAATTTTCTTCTAAGAACCATTGAAATCAGCAAATTTTGTGTTTGACTGCTTTGTGGAAAAGGTGATAAACTCATGTGCAGTAGAAAACATGGAATTTCCATTACTGTTAAGATGCTAATTTGACTTTTGTAAGACACAAAGGCATAATAAATCTTTGTGTTTACTGGCTCAGATTTATTCCTCTTACACTGTCAATGAAGAATTGCATACTTCTTTGCTGTATGATGAATAATAGAATAATAGAATTTTATTAACATAAATATGTAAATTTTTCCAGATGAATACATTTGAAAAATTATGTCCATTGAATAACAGAGCAATTAAGATTTCTTTCTAAACAAGCTAGATGATATCAATGGAGAGTGCTTCTTTTCACCTGGAAACTTTATTTAGATGGCAGCTTGAACACTATGTTAAGAATTCTTATATATTTTGTAATCTTTCTTACTCAAAAGGACTCATTCAGTTGATGCACAGAAAAAGCTATAATTTCTAAGATATCTATCAGCAAACATTTAAATTGGCTCAAAAAATGCCTTAAGTGAAGACTTTACATGCTTAAATTTTAGGCAAGTGAAGTTTCTTTCATGCTGTGAAAATAGTATAGGTAAATATTTGGTTTGTATTCTCTTCTGAAGAATGGGGTTTGCTGTTATTTTTAAGCTACAAGATATAGGTTTGCCTCAGCATCTTCTTTTAACTTGAGTCAATCTTCAGAAATATTTCCTGGAGGATCTCAGTTCAAGCGTTTTGTTCACATTAAAAATGTCCCAGCTGCAGTTACTATGCATGGAGATCAATGGCTTCTCTAACTGTCAGCAATAGCTTAACATTTTTATGCAGAATTTGGACACTTAAGAATAGATGGTTGATCAGGATGTTTAAGAACTTTTGTGAAACATGGCAAATATCATGATTTTGAGAGAGGTTTTTCAGCCTGAATTTTGCTAGGGAGGTTCAGGGGTCACAGCCTGCTGATTGGTCTTTTTTCTTGCTAGTCTTTTCCTGAAAGTCTCAGGAAAAAATTTTTCACCTTTTTTAAAAAAACTTGAATAGAGGCTAAAATGCAGCTAGAACTCATGTCTATTTAACAAATGGTTAAGCTTTCAGAAATAAGTATGCAATTAATACTGAATGGACTCTATGTCTCTCAGCAGAACATTAGGCTCTGAAAAGAAAGTAGCTAAAGATGAAAATATGATGATCCAGCTTGTAAAATCTAGTATTTTATTTTTCCTGTCAATACAGGAAAACTATTTTCAGTCCTGTACATGGGCTGAGGGGGCTCCATGGACCTCTGCATTGCCTTTTTCAGGCACTGTAGAGAGGCAATGAAGGAATGCAATTTGTCAATGCAAAAGGAACAAACCCCATCTATAGGTTTGCACTTCCCTTTTGGAGAATTAAGCTTTGGGTTCTAGAATCTTTAGGATTAGAAAGATTACCTCCAAGATTATTGAGTCCAACCACTAACTCAGCAGCACTCCATTCATAACTAACCATATCCCCTAGTCCTACACAGGTCTTTTGAACACTTCCAGGGATGGGCAACCTATTCCATTTTCTGACCAGGACTTCAGTGAAGAAATATTTCCTGATACCCAATCTAAACCTCCCCTAGCACTTGTAACCATTTTTTCTGGTCCTGTCACTTATTATGTAGGAGAAGAGACTGCTCCCTACCTTGCTACAACCTCATTTAAGCTAGTTGTGGAGTGATAAGGTGTTAAATGTTAGCATCAGCCTTATACTTTCCACATTTTTCTCTTGCACACATTTGATTTTTATGGTATTTTTAAAGTAACATTCTTATGAAGCAACTTATCATGGTTTAACAAAGCTAATGTAAAACAACAGTCTATATGAGCTATTAACCTCGTATTGAAATTTTAAATCTTAGTACTATTTCGGGGTTCACCTATGGTCACAAATATTAAATTTTTCTTTGAAGCTAGAAAAAAGTGATAGCTATTCCTTTTAAGCATTACATCTGGCATTCTTTTCTAATCACTTACTCTCTGGTTATTTTTGCATACATGGAGGGTAAGTGATCAAATACTGATTGGAAGGGTTGATAAGTAAGCTGACAGATTTGAACAGCAAAAAGTAGAAAAACTACAATCTTTTTTTTTTAATACTTCAAACTAAAAGCTAAGTTTTTCACTCATTCTGTCAGCATGCACTTTCATAAATGTTTCAGTTCACTCACTCCCCCAAACAGCAGGACTGGGGAGAGTATCAGAAGAGTAAAAATGAGAAAACTCATGGGTTGAGATAAAGATAATTTAATAGGGAAAGCGAAAGCCTTGTACACAAGCTAAAAAAAAGAACAATTCATAGAATCAGTCAGGGATGACAGTGGCTCATCTGGTTCATGCTCCTTGCTCAAACAGGGTTGTCTTAGAGCACATGGCTCAGGATTGCATCCAGAAGGTTCTTGAGTATCTCCAGGGAGGGAAACTCTAAAGCCTCTCTGGGAAATCTCTTCTAGTTCATGTCACTTTCACAGTGAAGTTTTTCCTCATGTTCAGGTGGAACTTCCTGTGCATCAGTTTCTGCCCATTGCCTCTCGCTTTATTGGTTGGCACCACTAAGAAGAGCCTGGGTCCATTCTCTTGATGCTCTCCCTTCAGGCACTTATACACTTTGATGAGGTCCCCTCTCCACTGTCTCAGGACTAAACAGGCTCAGCTCCCTCAGCCTGTCCTCATAAGAGAGATTCTCCAGACTCCAGACCCTTGGCTAACTTAGTTGCTCTCTGCTGGACCTGGTCCAGGAGCTCCAGGTCTCTCTTTTTCACTGGGGAGCCCAAAACTGGACACAACACTCCAGACATACCTCACCATGAATAGAGGGGCAGGATCACTGCCTCAGCTTCCTGGCAATATTCCTCCTAATGGATCCCAGGATTACTTTGTCCTTCTTGGCCACACTGATGATGTGTTTTCCACCAAGACCCCCAAGTTCTTCTCCACAGAGCTGCTTCCCAGTAGGTCAGCCCCCTGCTTGTACTGGTCCATGTGGTTATTCTTCCTGAGGTGCAGGACCCCGCACTTGCCTTTGTGAATTTCAGAAGGTTCTTCTCTGTCCATTTCTCCAACATATCAAGGTACCTCTGAAGGGCTGCATAGATCTCTCAGATATCAGCAGCTCCTCAAAATTTTGTTTTTCCTGAACTTGCTGAGGAGGCACTCAACTCCCTCATCAACGTCATTGATGAACAAATTAAATAACACTGAGCCCAGTATAGAACTCTGGGGGACACCACTAGTGACAAGCCTCAAACTAGACTTTGCACCACTGATCACAACCCCCTGGGATCTGCCTTTCAGTCAGTTCCCTGTCACATCCATCCCACTCATCCAACCTGCACTACCTCAATTTGCCTCTAAGATTTTCATGAGAGACCAAAGCCTTGCTGAAGTCAAGGTAGACAGTGTCCACTGCAAATTGACTCACCCCTTCCCACGGGCCTACAAGTATTCAGTCATCCCCAGGAAGCAGGGCTCCATCATACGTAACAGTGAATTGACAAGAAAACTGCCCTTACCCCAAATATTCCTTCTCTGTCTTCCCCCCCTCTTAATATAGTATCTGTATAGTTTAAACTATACCAAGTGGTTTATTGATTTACTAATTACATATAATGAATCAGCAAACTATAGATTCAAGACCATTATCTGCATTTCAAAAGGAAAATCACTTACTAGGCTCTTCTGGAATATTTACCCACAATTTTCTAAATATTTTTGTGTTGTTAATCCTGAAAATTTTTTCTCAGAGGCACATACACAGTAACTGTCCTTACTTGCACACTTTTTTTAAGGGTTCTCCAGTTTTAGGCAAAGTTATGCATATCCAAACAACTTATTGATCTCCATGCCAGTGAGAATGCACTCCACAAGCTCAGGTTCACATCCTCTGAGTGTGGGCCTCTGTGTGCCACACCCCACTTTGTTACTGAGATATCTGGGCACAGGCACTTCACATCAGTTGCTGGTTTGCAGTGTTGGTAAGGAGCAGCAGGTGGTGGTGCTTTCAGCCCAAGGTCTCTCCCCACTGTTAAAAATATTCATGTTTCTTCATGCCTCTTTTCAAACTGAAGTCTTTGTTTCAGATGATCCTGTGGATCCCTAACTACTTTTTAATCTGATTGATGATCATCGTCTTCTTTCACATGATGAGGGCAAACACCCTCACAAAGAACTTTGGGAGTCCCATTGACACACATTGTGTATATTCACATTTCTGTCTTAACATTTGTTGTTATTCTGGCCACAGGTGAGCCCCAAGGGCACTCCACATCAGCATAAATGAATAAGCCAGCTAGATAAAATGCGACATTTTAAGAGGAGAATAATCTAAAAAGATAGTTCCAAAAAATCAGCATTCAGAGACAGTTCTAAGAGTTTTTCATGACAGTTGTTGTGCTACAGCTTTTCATACTATATGAAATATTTCTTCCTCCCACTTTCCATGCCTCGGTTTTGCCTGTGTCATGTTTTTCCATCATTAAGTCAACTGTAAGCTAGGTTCCACATCAGATGTCCTATTTTTCATTGTAATCTGTTTTATTTCTTTACATCAGAAAAAAGAGGATGTAAAGATTCATTAAATCAGAAAAATAGTCGTTTTCACCAGTTTGCAGCCAGTGCACATGGATGGAATTTACAGGTGAAAATCTGTAAATCCAGCCCAAGTTATCTAAAACACACAGCTTAATGCAGTTGATTCCTCAAAGACATATATAGCTATTCAAGGTACTCATGTATATACATACATTCAATGAGTTAATAGTCAAATATATCTACCTCTTGAATATATATATATATATATATATATATATATATATATATATATATAAATATATAGTGAAGTGGAATGACAAAACCTCAATTTTTTCAGTGTAATTAATAACTTCCCTGTTTTTTATACTTTAGGACAGGGAAATGAAGGAGAAAAGAAAAAGGCATAAAAACTATAGTGAGTTATTTTTTCAAAGTCAAAATTACATGTGCTATAGTGCTTATGATTTCAGTTGGAAGAGGAACGAATGGGAGAGTGTCCAAAGGATCTGGAGAAAGCATAGATGTTGCTAGAAAGGGAAAGCTCACAAGAGTGATATTTAGCAAAATGGTTATGGAGAGAAAGAACAATGGAAGAGACAGATCTTCTGGGATGTTTTTATGAATGAAATCTGGCATTAGAAGATGCCCAATGTGATGTTGTAAACGCAACAACCCTTTTTACAAAATCCAAAATAAAAATCCTCATGCAAATGGAATGAAGAAATCTATGACATTATGTTCCTTTCACAGAAAATAAGGCATATGGTTATCTTGAGCATTATGCAGCTCTGCTTTTAATGACTGGCTGCCAAAATTAACAAAGCTTTTCCTGAAATGCTAAGATTAAGATGATGAAAATGGTGGTGATGCTATCTCTTGACCTGCAGCTTTTTCCTTGTAAGCAAAGTTTGTTTTTCCTCCCAGAGGAACCATAGATATAAAACTGTAATAAGGAAAGGCACTCAACTAAAGAGTAAATTGCTTTTTTGAAAATGCAGGTTTATAGAATAAAATAAAAGTTGTAGCAGAAACACACTGCTTTTTTCTACTAACCTCAGTCATGTTTTTTTAAGCAAATTAAAATGCATTCTTCTAGAATAACTGTTTAGCAAAACATCGTTGCATAAGAAAAAATATTTTAATAACTTTAGAATGATAACAATATTTGGTTTATATATATTTGGTAAATTGCAACATATTTGTTTTGCTACATTTAAAGATGACTAACCTCTTTGAATTTTATTTTTGAATTACATAAACTGATTTCATGTTAGGAAATCTCTGAATCATCTTTCTGAGTTTAGGACTAACAATTTTCTTTTTAGCTTAATTTAGCATGTTAATTTCTATGCTTCACAATAGACTGAAATGAACTAAAGAGACCAAATTATCTATCCAGCAGATGAGACTGTAGAATTCACAGTAAATTGACTAGAATTTTACTCTCCTTATTTAGAAGAGGTTCTATGATTCATTAAAAAACTAAAAATTAATTTTGATATTAGAATTTAAATAAATAATATGTATTTGTTTGTACACTTCTAATGCTCACTTAAATTGTTAATGTTTGCCATAAAGGCTGCTAACCATGTGCTTTCTAGGGAAATTCACAAGGTTGAACTTGTGAATTCAGCTCTTGATGCTGTTCCTTCAAAGTAGACATTTTGTGCGATGATGTGGGTCTACATAAAGCAAATGTTCTTGAAACATTTCTAATCTGTTGTTGCTTTTAAAACTGTTGAAAATCAGCTTTAATGGGATTTACAGAGTCAGAATTTCTGAACATTAAGTTTCTCAATTAAAAATACGTAAACATTGATCCTGGAGCCTTACTGGCCAAGGAAGGTTTAGAAAATTAACTTTAGTAAGCTAGATTACTTATTCTACTATCTGTATTCTCAGTACTAAAATTTCAAGTGCTCAGTGTATCAATTCAGTCTTTGAATAGCCTCCCTGTGCCTTCAAAGGGATCTGACAGGTAGAAATGTGTTTAATGGAAGAGCTCACTGTCTTGATGATAAGGAACTGTCTTGACGGTAAATTAATCCAAGATCAAATAAAAAACTGAATTCTGTGGAACCCAAATGTGTCCTCATTTAAAACTACACTGGAGTAATTTCATGGCAGTCTGCTATGTAGGTGCACACCAAGTGAAGCAAAATGAACAGGCTTTACAAGCCATTTTTTGTTCCATGTTCCTTTTTTCCATAAGTTTGAAAGCTAATACCCCTGTAATTAGCATTATCTGATAGATGCTTTCACTATCTCTCCTAAATGGAACAGAACAAGATTATAAAGTGTGAAATACTCTGGTGTGTGGCCTTGATTAATCACCACTTGAATTCACTTCCTACAGATTTTTTTATAATTTGTGCTCTTTGTACTGTACTCTACAACCTCCCTTTTTTGAGCCAGATATTTTATTCTAGGATAACATTCTTACATTATTTCTTTCTTATGTGTCAATCACAGGTCTACTTGATTTCTCTGGATATCTAGAGTTCTCTGGTTAATAGTTTACAATAATTACTTTACAGAAGCCTTCCTAACTGCTTTTTGATAGATCCACAAACTTTAAGGCCAAATAGAAAATTATCCATGTCTATTGCAGAACAGTTAGTCATAGATGTTAATAATTACAGCATTATGACTTTACTTTTTGTACAATATCTAATCTGTGGTTAAAAGATTTGCCGGTGTAAATTCTGCAGCATAACCTGGGTGAGATGTTCTAGTGTTTAATAACCCTCAAAGTAAAAGAAAACTGTAATTTAATCATGCTTGACCCCCCTTTTAGGGTTAAAATTCACGTTTGTTGGGAAAGAAGAAAAAAAAGTTCTTGGCTATTAGGAATGCATAAGCCATAGCTTTACCAAACTTCTTGACTGCATTCCAGGTATTTCCCTAGCTTTCTACTGAGTGCAAGGCTGAGTATTTGCATGTAAAATAGATTATACTGGTATAAACATTTTTATTATCAATTTAATCTTCCCATTTTTGTTTATCATAGTGATTAATGATAAAAAAGCCACAGTGAGCAGTATGATGAGAGAAAAAGATGTGTAATTTGTGATGTGCATGTGAAATATCCCAGGTGGAAGCTAAAACTTCTTGCCAAAAGCAGCTCAATCTAATGACAAAATTATGCTGGAGTGTTGAATTAACAAGAATGTAATCTATTTAGTGCTGTCACTGCAGAGTAGTAAAACATTAGGCTCCAACTCAGCCTCCATAGACTTTCATCATGAGACAAATTGTAGATGTACTGTATTATTTTTAGCATTCTTCTCAGTTATTCCACCACTGGCTTAGAAACTCGTGCCACAAATGGGCATGTTGTCTCAGTTGTGCTGTCCTACTTGAGCTTACACTTCTGTGGGTTGACTTTCTTTTGAGCCACTACATCACACTATAAACTAATTTTTGGCTGCTAAGTTGCTGTCTTTTTTTAAATAATCCAGGTGTTTTAAAATATATTTTTTTCATTTTAAATCCTTTTGTCTCCCTTATTAACAGCTGTTAGACACTACAGGGTTTTGGATAGAATCTTCAAGAATCCAGGTGTTCAGTATAATCTTAATCACTAATGGAGTTATCACTAATTCAAAATTATCACTGGTTTAAAAATAATGGTTCATGTTTATAGTTTCCTGAGTGTCATCAGAACAGTTTATAAATGAGTGACAGTGGAATCACTTTTGTTACATTTTTTAGAAAATCTTTGAAATAAAAAATACTTTAGCTATAAATCATGTCTTTTTTGATTTATTTTTAAGTCCAACAACCATTTCAGCCTGCTTCTGATCACAATATATCAAGAAAAATGAAGGAGTGGTTATTGGATCTTCTACCATATTGATGGTAGCTTACTCTTATAGAGTGAGGAGAAAATTATCATTAAAAAAGAGCCCATATAATTTCCTAGCGAGTATCTCACCCAAGGATTGTGGATCTGTATAGACTGCTAGTATGTTCTCCCTTCAAAGATTTAACGAACTTTGCTGACAGAGAGAAAAATCATCTATCCACCCTTATTGTCTTGCTTTACTAACTTGATCTCCTTCTATATTGAGGTGACATACTTAGTAGATGAGGAAAAGCCTGTGGATGTGTTTACCTGGACTTCAGTAAAGCCTTTTACACCATTTTGCAGCACATCCTTTGGGACAAAGTGGCTGCTCATGGCTTGGACACATGTACTGCTCATTTGGTAAAAAAATGGCTGGATAACTGGGCCCAGAGACGGGTGGTGAAGGAAGTTACATCCAGCTAGTGGCCAATCATAAGTGGTGTCTCAGGCTCAGTACTGGGGCCAGTCCTGTTTAATGTCTTTATCAATGATCTAGACAAGAGGATTGAGGGCATCCTCAGTCAATTTTCAGACAATACCAAGTTAGGTGGGAGCGTTGATCTACTAGAGGATAGGAAGTCTTTTCAAAGGGATCTGGGCTAGCTTGATTGCAGGACCAAACCCTGTGGTATGAGGTTCAACAAGGTGAAGTGCTGTGTCCTGCTGGAAAGCTGCCCATCACAGGACCTGGGGATGTTGGTAGACAGTGAGTTGGTTTGGCTGAGATGGTTAATTTTCTTCACAGTGGAAATAGAAATTCTTCTGGTATGGGGATATGTTTTGGTTTTGGGCTTGGGGACTGGTTAATGACTCAAACAATTGACATCTTAACCCCACAGGTGCAGACTGCACTGACCTAATAGGCAGCAGTAACAACTTAAAAATTGTCAACGAAGACTCACAAAATGCCCTGTGATCCACAGTGTTACATCATGTAGTGTGAAACTCCATACCCCATGAGAGGTACCTGAACCTGAGTGAATATAACACAGGGAACTTTACTGTTTCTTTCCAATTGTCTCGTCCATCCCACTAGGAGGGGATGAGTAAGAATTTGTGGTGCTTGGTTGCTGGCTGGAGTTAAACGTGGGTCAGCCGAGTGGTCAAGAAGGCCAAGGGTATCATGGCCTGTATCAGAAAAGAGCATCCAGCAGGACCAGGGAAATTATTTCCTGCCTGTACCTGGCCCCTGTGAGGCCACACCTTGAATCTTGTGTTCATTTAGGCCCTTCTTTACAAGAAAGACTGTGAAGTGCTAATGCATGTACAGCAAAGTTTGTGAAGGGTCTGGAGGACAAGCCTTACAAGGAGCTGCTGAGCGAGCTGGAGTTGTTCAGCCTGGAGAAAAAGAGGCTCAGAGAGGACTTTATCACTCTACTCCCAATGAAGCGTGGAACAAACTCTCCAACTAATTAAAGTTAGAAAGCGGCATGTTTATTGACAGTGTTGGACACACGGAGAGTAGCCTCCCAAAGACGAGTGCAAAATTCACAGAGCTCGGGCTGTTTATTCCCAAAAATCTTACATATTCATAAAATTACCCAAAACACCTATACATATACATTACTTAACCCTGCCTACCCCTGCTTCGTATTAAAATGAGTTCAAAGTCTTTTCACACTTGCACAGTCCTTCTCTGAAAATGGGTCGGTGGCTTTTGAAATGGGTCTTTGTGGTCTTCTGAGATGGAGTTAGGGACATCTTCTCAGTAACCTTTTTACCTTTGTTTTTTTGGCAGGCTGTCTGGTCCCTTGGCCATAGTCCAAGCTCCCCAGCCTGGTTCTGGATGGTTTTGGGGTCCAGATGCAGTCATGGTTTCTTCATCTTTACAATACCCCATCCTGTTCCTACAAATACAAAAAAAAGTCAAGCAAATGAGGAGTCTTAGTTCTAACTAGCTCCATCTGTTAATAATTAACCCTTCTACATGCTTCTGCTCTTCTTGCTAAACTCTAAATCATTACATTACATATTGCTTCTATCATTCTAACTCAACTCTTAACTCCTAATTCCTTTAGACTTTTGATTCATCAATATCTTGAAAAAAGGGTGCAGCCAAGTGGGTATCAGGCTCTTCTACTAAGTATCAATTGACATGAGAAGAATAAATGGCTTCAAGTTGCACTAGAGGGGTTTATATTGAATATTAAGAAAAATTTCTTCACTGAAAGGGTTGTCAGTCTCTGAACAAATTGATCAGGAGAGTGGTTGGGTCACCATCCCTGGGGATACTTAGAAGATCTGTAGAAGAGGCAGTTAGAGACATGGTTTAGCTGTGGACTTGGAAGTACTGGGTTAACGGCTGGATGCAATGATCTTAAATATCTTTTCCAAACTAAACCATTCTATGATTATTCTTCTACATGTACAACTGTTTTGGGTTTTTTTTTTTTAATCTTAGAATTTCTACTAAATTCACTGAGCTATTAAAATAGGCCAAATTAATTATGTATTTCAGTAGAAGATGAAAGACACATGAATTACAGGTCCTAGACACAGAAGAACCATATGTTTCAATATCTTAATTACAAATTCCTATATATCATATTTGGTGGCATGCACACGTGTATCACAATGCAGATTGGCATACATATTCCTATGTGATAATTCCTATACAGCGCCAGATTTGTTTTATAAAAGTGTACTTTTTGAAGTGTATGCATTCAAATGACATAAGCATTTTCTCTTTTCTAGCTGAGAAACATGAGCATGCTTTTGAGAAATGGAAGATTTCTTTGTATCTATTTCTTGCCAAATCTACTGACAATCTGGATGTTGTCAGACATTCAGATTATGACTTGACTTCAGGATGAAAACAAAAGTGTCAGTTTGTATATAGGAAAAGTCTGCTGTGTTGGGAAAGTACTGACAACTACAAATACTAAAATGTCATTGTCATATCACTACTAGTGTTTTTGCATTGTAAATAAGCACATCCAAAGATATATTGCCTTATATACTAAATAATATTCTGCTTTCTCTTGTTCTTTTCCAATATTCTATCAAGATGCCTGGTAGAAAAAAAAAAATCTAAGTTTAGCAGCAAAAGATGTTAGACCTATTTTAGGAAGAGGCACTTATTCTGAATCCAGAAATTACATTACAACAGGATGGTATCAGAGTAATGAATGTTTAGAGAGTTGTACTTGTTACTAAGAAGCAAAACAACAACAGGCAAAAAAAACCAACGGTAAATAATCACTAGATACAAAACTGCCAGATATCACAAACCCCTCCCCACAGGAACAAAGAGAAACTTAAAATGGCAGAGTGACCCCTCCTAAGATGGTGGCTGCCATGGGCAACCATATGTAGGGAGACAAAGGGGAAAGGGCATCAGCCTTTCCCCCTCACTTGTCTCCCTGGCAGCAGCAGCTCTGTTGGGGAAGGTGGCCGGAACACTCTGGTGGCTGGTACTGCGCTAAGGGCTAGAATTCATCAGGAGACTTTTCCTTTCTCTTGGCAGGAGATGACAAGACAAGGAAAGGCAAGGCAAAGCAGCTGGGCTGGAAAGACTTGGTGCCATCTCTCCTTGCTGGAGAACTGTGGGCACTTGGACACGGAGCAGGCACTCTATTCTTCCAGGCATGGGGCCACAACTTCAGGCAGGCACTACTGGAATCTACCTTGAGTCAGTCCAAGATGCGAGGGAGAAACAAAGAAGAATAACCCAAAATACATGAACTATCTGCCTTGAGATAAAGCCACCAGGTGAAAGAGAACTTGGCTTGGGTATTTCGACTTTTGAATGAGACTGGCAAACTTGGACCCCAGCAGTTCCAAACCCAGTCATAACACCAGCTCTTAAAGAGATGGTAACTATTTTGGGCACGGGTCGGTGAAATGTTGCCAAAAGCACTTAGTAGCTTGATTTTGATCCATCTAGAGATGTGCCACCGATGTATGAAGAAATGGAACATGCGAAAACCACTCAAGTGTAAATAGTGAAGAGAAGATATTATTATAAAGTGAATTACAAATTTTGGGATTTCAGTACAGGGGGGTAGTAGAGACAAGATGGAAAAATCTGAGTGTGCCACCAAGCTTTTCCTTCTTCTTCCTGTCTTCCATCTTCTGGAGTGGTGTTGACACTTGTAGATTAGTCTGAGATGAGAGTGTACTTAGTGACGAAGATGATAGGTATTGGAGACAAAATGTAAATATAATATATGTAGTTTTTGTTATAAAAGATGCGGCCGCCTTAGGGGTAGGCAGAGTGCCTTTAGCTGCCGTGCTAGTCAGATCCTTCAAGCAGAGAAAAAGACTTTTTAAATAAGAGATAATAAACAAACTGAAGACCGAAAAAACCTAGCGTCCAGTCTCATCCTTTGAAGCCCAGCGTGCAAGAACCATCCTAAGCGTGTCTGGGGGCAGAGACAAACAGCCAACCCCAGAGGTCGGTATGGAATATACCAACATTTTGGGTCACCCAGGACAGGGAACTTGAAGATTATCTAGTTCCAAACATCCTGCTGTGGCTTGGGAAACCCTCATCTAAACCAGGCCTTGAATACCTCAAGGGATGAGGTGTATGCAACTTCCTTGGACAACCTGTTCCAGTCCTTCACCACCCTAACAGTGAAAAATTTTTTTTCTTAACATCTAATTGAAACATTTCCTCTATCAATTTAAACCCATTGCAAATGCTCCTGTAAATAGTCTTGCCCCATCTTTCCTGAAAGTTCCCTTCAGAAACTGGAAGGCTGCAATTAGGTCACCAGAGTTGCTTTCATTTCCAGGCTGAACAATCCCAATTCTCTCAGCCTTTCCATATAGGAGAGGTTCTCCATTCCTCTGATCAACCTGGTGGCTCTTCTCTGGATTGGCTCCAACAGGTTTAAGTTTTTCCTGTGTTGAGGAAGCAGGATACAATACTTGAGGTGTTTTCTAGCATTGTGTATTTTTCTAGCATTATGTAACACTGTGTCATCTAATTCCATCTCATTGTATTTCCTTCCTTTTTGCCTTTTCTTCCCCCCTGAAATTCTGTGCCTTAAGACTGTATTTAATATTCTCTCCTTTCCTTCCTGATAGACTACTGAAATAATGATATATGAAGCAAGACAGTGAGGCACACAATTTGTTTTAAAAGCTATTATGGATATGGTTTGTAGTTTCATGTCAATATTATGTGTCAGTACTTAAAATCTCCACTGACATGTAACTTCTGAGAGAATAAACAACTTCTGGTTGGAGACTAAGAGCACAAAAATGTCAGAGAGCCTTAACTAGTGCAAATAATTGGTCACATTGTCAGCTTTTAAAATTCTTCAATACATCAGTCATGACTCCATCTCCAGTATTTGACACTAAAGCACTTAGCTGACTTAAAGCTACCATAAGAACAACCTGAAAGGAATCCTAACTTTCTACCTTCCTGTGGTCTTTGTTCAACAGCTGATACAACATTATTAAAATTATTAGAAAGGTGCCTCTGGCTGAATTGAGGTGCAAATAAGACCATATGCCAAACCCAGTAGTATGGATCATTTAACTGTAAATGTAGAGAAGGAGAGATAGAAATAGGGAAAGGGGGACGTCTTCCGTTTTTCGCCTTTCAAAAATGGTAGTTAGATTTTCTCCTTTCCAATGAGGGAGAACTTCATTGCACTGCCATCACTTCTCAATTACTATAGGTAGTGATTTAGCTCTCAGGATCTACAGGTACATCTCATCAAGTCCCACGGATTTGTGTACCTTCACGTTCCTTAGACGTTCTGAAACTTGATTTTCTCCTGCAGTGGGTTTCTATTCATTTTCCCATTACCTTCCTTTGCCTTCTGTGATTAAGGCAGTGTGACTACACTTGCCAGTGAAGACCGAGGTATAAAAGTCATTGACTGCTGCCACCTTCTCCATGTTCAGGTAACCAAGTCTCCTTTTTCCTTCCACTCAGGGCTCATGTTTTCCTTAGTCTTCTGTTTATAACCGATGTACAGAGAAGTGCTTTTTTTGCTTGTGAAGGCCCTGGACAGGTTTAATTCTATCAAGGCTTTATGTTTCCTAGCTGGGTCCCCAATTGCTCAGACAATTTTTCTGTATTCCACCCAGGCTACCTATCCTTGCTTCCGCCCTCTGTAGGCATTTTTTTTGTGTGTGTGTTTGAGTTTGTCCAAGACCTTCTTGTTCAGTCACACAGGCCTTCCAGCATTTTTGCCTGATTTCCTCTTTGTTAGGATGCATTGCTCCTGAACTTGGAGGAAGCAATCCTTGAATATCAACCAGCTTTCTGGTTTACCTCTTCCCCCCAGGTGTTTATCCCACAGTACTCTATCAAGCAGGTCCCTGAAGAGGTCAAAGTCTGCTCTCCTAAAATACAGGGTAGTGAGCTCACTGCACATCCTCCCTCCTGCCCTAAGGATTTTGAACTCCACCATTTCATGGTCACTGCAGCCCAGGCAGCCAAATACCTGTGCAAAAAAAGCAAAGATGAAGAGAAGTGCTGAGTAAATAATGGATTTTTCAGTTCACTGGAGGGTCTCAAAAGAGCAACAAAATGTTTCCAGCAACATTTTAAAGTATTTTTTTCTCTAAAATTAGGGTGAAAGAGAAAGTAAAAAAAAAAAAAAAATCAGTTAACCAAAACCCATTTGCTTTATATAAAACTCATTTCCTTAGATTCTGAACTCTTTTAAACTTTTAAAATAGAATGAAAGTTGACCACAAATAATATTATTTTATGTATAATATAAAACAAGTCTCTTCAATATTTTGGTGGGAGGGATTATATTTTGATAGATAAATTGGATACTGCTTAAAAATATATATACACATACGAGAAATAACAAATGATATCAAATAAGTACAACAATGATAACTGAGAAATTATTCTGTTCTGCATATTTTGTCGTGATAAATTAATTGCTTCATTTACCTGAATGTATTTATTTGGTTTCAATATACAATAAAATACTTAGCCATTAAATAAATGTTATATCCGTTTGTACCCATTGTATTCTGAGGTCTGAGATACAATCCAGACAGTAAAATAATTTTCCTGTGACTGTACTTCCAACTGTGATTTTTAGTTTTGATACTAAGCACCAACCATTCCTTTTTATATCTAGATTATTTGATGCAGCATGTGTAGTATTGATTTGGGAATAACTTATTTTTATATGTTTAAAATCATCTGTTCTTTAACTCTTACTGCTAAGTGGTATCTTGAGCCTTTCTACTGTGAGGTCCTCACAAAACCAATTGAGAGAAGAGATACTTCATAGTAACAAGTAGCAACAAACAGCTCTCTAGCTAATTTAGCTGTACTTCTACTTTTACTGTCTTTCATTTAGTTCTAATGGAATTGGTCCACTTTCATGAGTCAACAATCAATCTAATTCACGACATCAGAAGACCATGGCTTGAATAATGGTACAACACCAATATTTTCCTATTGATTTTCAATTTGCAAGAAGGTCTACCTAAAATATAAATGTTCATATTTCTTAATTTAAAAAAGTCTATAAAATAAATTTTAAATTCATGTTCTCTAAATTTATGTTTCAAGATCAGATTTTATTTTGAAGAAAAAAAGTTCTGAAGAAAGAAGTATGCTAAGTTTCACAGAAGTAGTGTTACGCATTTTGTGTGCTCATTTATTTTTCATGTCATGTTCTTCTGTTGCAGCCAAGTTGCAACCTGGGAAGCATTTATCTGAATCTTGTAACTTCACCAGCTGTTCAGAGATGACTCACTATTTTTTATTAAGGGAAGAAAAGAAACATAGTGAAAGGTAACTCTAATGGTATGCTTTATTTAAGAATTCAGGCTCATTGACAGACTTTCTCATGAGGAAGATTTAGTAACATTGCCATGTGCTGAAGTTCCTTTGGTTTAATAATATTTTTTTTCCCATAAAACCCACCTCATAACTTTATCTCTCTTGACCATAAACTGTAACTTGCTTTTCAAATTTCACTAATGCCAGCATGAAGATGACCTATCAGAACTTGGAGAGGAGCTCATCAATGTTACAATATGCCTCTGAGATTTTTCTACTGTCTATTTGATCACCTTATACTTTTTCTATAATTTATCTTCTGAATTCCAAAAGAAAGACTTACTGTAAGGTCAGGAGAGACTTTTTGTGGAGCAACTGAGCACAGTTTTTAAAAAAATCAAGGACTGTTTTGCCATGTGTTGCTG